>NC_142183.1:29066111-29366111 GCF_026936395.1 Plectropomus leopardus | reverse complement strand
GGGACAAGGAAGCTAATTTCCCCTGGTGCTCGTGGCGAATAGTGGTCGCCCTCAATTACCATCTGCTGTATGTGCGAGTGTGTACGTGGGCGTGTGCGCCGCGAGTGTGTGCGAGAGCATGTACCGTGACTGCATGTGTGTGCGAGAGCGTCTTCATAAATGTTTAAGTGTCTGTGTGTGGAAGGAGCTGAAAACTGGTGGACTAGCAATAATGAGCTCTTGCTCTACACAAGGCAGATGGAGAGGTTGACAAACACACTCCTCGCTGTCTCACACACACACACACACACACACACAAATGCTAGCTACTGTACACTGGTACTCCACAACACTGGCTTTGATTTGCGTACGTGTCGTTCTCATGTCCTCACACTCTCCCTTCTCCTTCCCATCTCTCTTTCCTCCTCCCTCGCCATCTCCTCTCCTTCCTCCCACCGCTGTTAACCTCTCCTCCTTCTCCTGTCTCCTCCCATCAATCTCTCTCCTTCTCTCTTTATGAAATTATCATTCTCCTTTTCTCTTACCCCCTCCTCCCTGCTCACTCTCATCCAAAAATCCACCCTTCTCTCTCTTTTCTTCCTCTTCTATCTCTCTCCTCCGATCTCCTTTCAGCTATTTTAATCCTGTGATATTGTTTTGTGTCAGATGTATTGTTACACCCATGTGTGAAATGTACTTTAAAGATGCTGCGTGTTGGATGTCTTTATTGATATCGCTGCCAAATCAAAGGAGTTTTTCATAAAGCAAAAAAAAAAAAAAAAAAAAAAATCAGCCTCACAGTGACGCCTCTACACTGCTTCATGCTTATATTTGGGTCAGATTTTGTTCACTAGAAACAGAGTTGGAGCCTTTGCATCCGTGTTTTGTCTGTAATAAAACGCCATCTACTGTAATGTGGAGCATTTTTTTCACCAATGAGCATTTCTTCTCTGGGAAGGGGCATTTCTAAATCATCAGAGAGGCGAGAAACAGGTCATATGGGAGTGCTGGAGAAGAGATGGTCGCATAAATTAATAACATGTTACATAAAAATCCTACATATTACCCCCAAGTAAACCAAATTATGTTTTTAAAGGAGCAATACAAGTCTGTCTGAAGCCTTCAGGTGACTGAGTTCTTAGATTTGTTTGTTCCTTGTTGCAACATGTTTGCGTGCGATATGTAACAGTCACACTCCGAGCAACAGGGACTGACTGTACGTTTTGCAGGCACGGTGGCTGTTCAAAGCATGTCAAAACACATTCAGGCGCTTCTTTGTCTCAAGCCTTGAAATATCTCTCCACCCCTCTAACCACCTCCAGGTAAGATCAAGTATTCAGAGCAGGTGTATGACTCCTGCATGGAGGCGTTTGATTGCCTGCCCCTGGCAGCCCTGATGAACCAGCAGTTCCTGTGTGTGCATGGGGGGCTTTCACCAGAGATCCACACACTGGACGATATCAAGAAGGTATGAAAAGACATGCACACACGCACATGTACACATCCCATTTTGAATTAACAATACTTCCCTACAGAAGCAGAACACAGTTACAACATGTTTGGTGGTGTTGTGTCGTTTGCATCCGTTTCATTCAAAATATCAAATCTTTAGGGTGAACAAGCTGAACTCAAATCACCTCCTGAAACGATTTGTTCATTTCTCAGTTCAGCTGAACTCCTGTCAATCACGAGTGAACGTGCCAGGAGTCTCTGAATGATTGCATGTCCAGTTATTTGTCCACTGAATGTTGCTTCCTTTAAGCTGCTTTTAAATAACATATTCATACATGTGAATTTGTTATATTAATGAATATAACTACTAGTAGTTGAAGGACAGACATTTAGCAATACATGCAATTCATAAGGTTTATGGCAGTGATACTCAACTTAAGGCCTGAGGGCCAAATCTAGCCCACAGAGGGGTGCCGCATGGCCCCCCAACCATTTTCTAATTCACTTTGAAAATAAATGGTATAATATGGTTTATGCTGTCAATTTTCTGTTTTACTTATTATGTAATTGAGGTGCCAGAGTGTGTAAAAAGCATGAAATTGAGTTTGTTTATTAAAAAGGTGCCGGAGGAGGATTCCCGGACCCCCGTCAGAGGTTAAGCCTAAACCCCTAATGGCTTGAAATGTTAGAAACGCCCCTGCCAACACTTGACCTGGTGTCAGCAGAGCTTCTGCGATGGGCCCTTGGCTTCCTGTAATTATGCAAAAGTAGCCAAGCTGAGTATCCTTGGTCTATGGATTATAAATAATCATCCTTGCTGGCACTGGACCTCAAAATTAAATCATAAAGACGTCAGACTCTTTTGTCAGACAGACATTAAATTTTGGTTGATTGCATTTATTCTACATCAAAATGACGTCGGTATGAGATGTTTGCAAGACATTACATTTTGATTATTTAACTTAAAACCAACAAAAAAAATCAACATCATCTGAAGTCAGTATTCTACATAAAATGACGTTGGCATTAGACATTTTTCTGACTTTGAACTTTGGTCATCCGACATCACAACCTAAATTCGACCAAACATCACTGTCGAAAGATATTGGGGGCCAGCTGGGAGAGTACATTTTATTCCTTTGACCAAAGTAGTTAAAATGGACAACAGAGTTAATTTATGTCTGTACATTTTCCTTTTTAATTCTTATCTGTATTTTTTAGACATTATTTGGGGTTCTAAAATAAGGCATACAATGAAGTAAGACATTAAATTACAACCTTTCTGTTTGCCTGCCAACCTTTTTCTCAACCTCACTGCCTCTGCTTTTACTGCTTTATACATAGTAGCAACATTTACCACACTTCTAATTGCTGGGAAAAATAACATTCACATCACATGTTATCGACTTATGTGTGGCGCTCAAACACACCTTGGAGCGCACACATAAACACAACTCTTAATTTATGCGTATGGGTTCTGTCAAAGCAGAGAAGGCGTAAGAACCCAGCAAAACCAGTACACTAGAGACCCCCACACATGCTGTGTATGTACAGTTCACAGAATACAAAGGCACACATATGAACACGGAGACATGAGGACACACACTTCCTCGTCTAATGGCAGTGTTTCCATGGTGAATCTGCTGGTGTGACATCTTCTCCCTCCTGTGTGGTGAGGGTTGCCATGGAGATGCTCTGCTCTGACAGTATGTGTGTGTATGTGTATTTATGTGTATGTGTGTTTGCTTTTCTTTCTCTTCTCATTTATCCTATATGTGCTGGTGCATTTGTGACTGTGGTGTGGTTTATATATCACCTCGAAAAATGTTTGGTATCTGATATATTTTTGTGTCTATGTATTCCTATTTGTGACTGAGCATTTGTGTTTCTATAATCTTATATATATATATATATATTGTGTGTGTGTGTGTGTGTGTGTGTGTGTGTGTGTGTGTGTGTGTGTGTGATGTCCTAGTTGGACCGGTTCAAGGAGCCCCCAGCGTTTGGGCCCATGTGCGACCTGCTGTGGGCCGACCCCCTGGAAGACTTTGGCAACGAGAAGACCCAGGAGTACTTTGGCCACAACACAGTCAGAGGCTGCTCCTATTTCTACAGGTACTGGACAACATTACTCCTCACATGGACCAACAAAAAAGACATATTACATTAGAGTCCTGGTAGTTTATTTTAGAAGAAAATCAACTTTAATGTCAGTCAGTTAGTTGATTCAGTTAATTCACAAAAACCTGTCAAATAAGACTAGGTCAATCCTAGTACATGGCTGGACCATGTATGAAATGCTAGAGGGCTTTCAATTTAAAACACAGACTTTTACTTTGAAATGAGAAGTACTGGTCATGGCGGTGCATGGACACTACTGCTGGACGTGAGTCGTGTTAGTTTTTCCCTTTAAATGTACATTTGCTGTATAGTTAAATAAACACATTCTTCCTCATCAGTTACCTTCTCTGACAAATGTGCATTTAAAGAGAAATCCAACACGACTTACCTCGAGTCAGGCGTAAGAGCGCATAGCACCCGCCCTCTCAGGCAGCACAACACGCAAACAGAAATAAAAACTCAAAATTTTCAATTTCTCAATTTTCAGTTTTTTTTCTATCCAGTATTTCACAAATAGGAAATTAGAAACATGACTCTAAAATCTTAATTCTGCATTGACCTGAAAAACAAAAAAAATACAATTTTAGAAAATTCAATTTAATTTTAATTCAATTTTCCAGTTTTCTAATTTTTATTTTTGATGTGGAAAGGGAAGTTATAAGGACCCTGCCCCTCTCTCTCAAACTCCAAAGACCAAAATCTGATCAACCAGTAAGACTAGGCAGTGCTGATTGCATGTAAATCAAGATTATGATACCGCGCTGTCCATTTCTTGCCTAAAATGAAGAGTGTTAGAAACACATTTGAGTGCCCTGTTAGGTTGTAACAGCGAGAGTTTGTGAACAGGCAGTGTGCTTCCTGCACAGTGAAAATGAAGCATTTACTGGTCCAGTGTGGCACTGTGCATTCTGCTAGTTGTAGGTCTTTTGCCTTTTCAGCAAAAGAAACATGTTTCTCTATTTTCTCTGGTCACGTAGCACCAATTTAAAAGTATTTGTGTCTTTCTATTGCAGAGATATCCAAGTTTTATCAAAAGGCCATCTTTCTGGCAGTGAAATACTTCTTTAAGTTTACATTTTTTACTTTTTATACAAGGTTTTTTTTAGTCTCATATGTGAGTGACAGTAGTCTGGTATCCTTGATACAGTGGATCCCTGTGCTCATGAAGCTCAGAAATATGAAATAACTTGATATCCAAACAAGCAAGAATGAGTGTAATATTCAGAGTTAAAAAAAAACAAAAAAAACACTAGGACCAATATTCTTTGAAATTAGCAGCTAGAACATGCAGCCAGAAATAAGTCTGATCCTCAAATGTGTTCCTCCTCTGCTCCTTCGACGTGTTTTAATGATCCGGGCGCCTTGTGATCGCCCAGCGTCAGCAAGATGTGACTTTCATCTACAAACGTGGAATCTAATAAGTTTGGTGGACTTCAGTCTATTGGTTTGGGATGTTGGTGATGAGAAAAGAGAAAGAGAGAGATGCTTCCTGCACGGTTACACCACATCCAAGATCCAATAACAATCACTGGGATTTGTACAAGAGACAGAAAATCTTGGCCAGTTTACACACTCACACACATACACACATTCAGTATACGAGCAAACACATAAACACAGCATGTTCACAAACACACACACACAGTTCTGTTTCAGCATGAAACGATATCCCACAATCCCCAGGGAGACTGCACGGTTCTGTTGCTATGACGACTGGCTACTCCTGCCAGATATGGAGTGATATTAAGATACAGTGAGAGAAAGAGAGGGAGCAACACAGGAGGAGGCTGGTGGTGGTGGTGGGGTAGAAGATGAAAGATGGGAATAAAGAAATAAAAATGGAGGAATGTAAAGGCAGCGGTGTGGTCGTGGCTGCGTTCCTCTGTCAGTGTTACAGTGTTATGACATGCTGTCTGTGGAGAAAATAGTGATTTTCTGTGTTTAGCAGACACAGCATCAATCGACCAAGTAGTGTGTAGTTGGCCCCCACAGCACTGAGGAGGCCGTAAGTCCTGCTCAGGCCTGCCATGTGCTCACTGATTCCCCCTGCAGGCCTCACAGAGACACAACATCAGAAAGAAAGAGGCCCACTCATCTCCCACTGCTACACTTTAAATACTTCCATCTGTTCTGTAGTTTTCAAAGTCCAGATATAATAACATGTTTTCTATGTAAAGTGGTTTTTACTAGATCTCTGTGGATATTTCTTCTCCTGTATGTGTTGTTTTTTTTTCATTGCTTCACGTCTCACTCTTCCTCTCTGTCTCTCATTCTGTCCCCAGTTACCCAGCGGTGTGCGAGTTCCTACAGACCAACAACCTGCTGTCAATCATCAGAGCGCATGAAGCACAGGATGCTGGGTAAGCTGACTGACTGTCGTGGCTCGCAGCTCAGTCCTTCTCTCGGCTTAAAAAGAGAGCACCATTTAATTTAATGGCTTACCTTGACATTTCGTGTTCCGAGCTGGTATTTTTCTTTGTCAGGGAATTGGCACATTACGGGGGGAAAGAGGTTACACAATTTTCCTTCTGTCACCCTTAAACTGTGTTATTAGCATTGTCACAGTTTGAGTCTGACGGAGAGCACCAGCAGCCATTCAGGTCAACTAACTCATCTCTTGAAAATATAATGGTAAGGCAAAGAGCCATGTAAGGTTTGCACCAGTAGTCTAAATAAAGTAGTGAGGGCAAAACACAACTGTCTGACCCACAAAACCATCCCTGGCATCTGTTCTCTTAGTGTAAATCCCCTAAATATAATAGTGCTGCCTTAATTGCTGCATTATGAGTTGTGCTGTTGCTGTGGTTTGTGCTGTTTGGTGAGCCCATTATCAGTATTTTATCTGTCATGCAGCTGGGCAGTCTGGGTATTCCTTTTTGCACTTGCACAAGGGCTGGCCAGAAGACATTAGCCTACTTTTAGTACTTCTAGAGATAGTACCTAATGTATAGATCAAATAGTTTGTTTTCATTTAAAAGAGCTGAAACTTTTAATTCTGTGTTCACAATGAAAAATGTACCAAATAAAGTATAATCATAACAATCAGTGTGTATCCAAAAAAAAAAAAAAACTTTAAAGGGCTTTATAGCTCAAATCACTGTGACATTGCACATATGGATAGACAACTGGCAACTGATTTGAAATGCAAAGTTACATAAAAACTTGTTTATTTATTTTGTCGTTTCCAGTTTTAACGGTTATGTTTAAAGATATATATATATAGATAAACAAAGTGATCCGACTTATCTGATGTGTCGCTTTGCCAACGAAAACCAAATTTACCGACATAAAAAGCTAAGATAACATTTTTGTGAGTGGATTCGAGATAACGTCTTTAGATCCATGTCAGAAAAGGCTTTTTGACAACAAGGTAAAGTGTCAAAAATAATAATATATCACTTTACGTAAGTGACTTAGATGTTTTCCTGTTATTGTAAACATATGTTATGTTTTGGTCTATTGTTATTTTCAGGTTTATTAATGAATCTTATATTGGTTTTCTAGTAGAACATGTTTAAATGCTCCCTTCCATAAAAACCTGCTGAATGTTCAGCATTTCTGGGTTTTCTGTATGTGGGCTCTTGGTGTCTCTGCACCATCATTCGAGCTGGGGAATTACTGTAACAGAATGTAGTGGCACAATTTACTGTGAAAAATGTTAAGCAAAATCTTCACAAACAGACTTGTTCTAACAGAAATATGATCCAAAATCCAGTAGAAATTAGCAACATCACATCACATCCCAAAAATTACATGTTTCCCTAATGTTAGCATGTAGCTACATGTAGCAGTGTATGTAATGTAAACACTTGCAGTAGTGTGCCTGGAGCAGATGACTGATGTCAGCTCGTTACAGAAGAAGAAAAACAGAGTATATCTGAGTATATCTGAAGTCTCAGGTTTTTGCTCACAGGAATTACTTTTAGGCACATTTACTTAATTATTTGAAACTTCGGCCTCATTTAGTGAACATCCGTCATAGTAATATTATACTATGTGGCAGAAAATTAGGAAAAGTATAATAGGTCCCATAGAATCCCACAATACAATTTACAAAGGAAATGAGGACCCGTTCACTGCTGGAAAAAAATAATAATAATAATAATAATTGTGGATGGTGGTGTGAACTGCTTCAGGAACACTCCAGAAAACAAATACATATAATGTACAAAAACTATTAAATTTATGAAAAACTTAGGTGAAGTTTGATTGCCTGTGACATTTTAAAATTGACAAATGTACAGCTACAACCCACTGTGTTCTTACATAATACAAAATGGAATAAAATGGTTAAATATGTTGAATTATTTCACATTAACTGCAAAAACAGTAAACTATAAGTATTAGTTCATTAAACTTTATTCTAATTATATATTATGCATACTGTGTCACAAGGTGACAAGGTGTAAAGGTGGTGCCATGGTGATAGAGCAGTTTGACAGGCAGCCAATCGGGAGGTGTGTGATACAGAGCCGTTACTTTGCCTTGAGTTGATTGGCTCATGGTGTACCGTGTACAGTGGCCTGCTGTGGACAAAGCTTGTAAATGGACGAAGACTGAAGTAAGAAACAGCATTTTGCCGATGACATGGGTTGATATTTGGTAATACACAGATTCCTGGAGAGAATAGCATCCATGGTGAAGCTACACAGTGGAACACTATAATAAAACATAAAATGAAAAAAAGTCTAATAAGAAGACAGCCAAGTAATTCTGTGGTGCACCTAGATTATATTTATTTGTTATAAATAACCAAAAAGTCTTGATTACCAGTGACTTTAGTAATTACTCTATCCCCAAGGGACCCAGGGGCCCAGAACAGTAGAGGATGCTGTTGTGCTTGGTATTTGTTATCATGTCTCATCTTGATAGGTTTGTTGAATGCATGAAACTAATTGCACCCAGACTTGTTTTTATTGTGACTAAGTCACTCGATCTGGGCCTAATTCAAAATGTAAGCTTTGAGCTGGCAGCTTCACTCAAACTCTGGGGACTGTCAGCACCCTGCTCAGTGGCACCCTGTCATTTTGCCCACGCAGATTCCTTCTTCATTTGTTTTTAAATGCGTGGCTGTCTCGCCTTCTACCGGTCTCTGTCTGGTCTTAAAGACCTGTGAGGCAAATCCTCCGTTTTCATCCACAATGTGTGTGTTTTTTTTATTTGAGTAGCTGTAACGTGGGCGGTTTGTTTGTCTCTCTTTCCTCAGGTACCGTATGTACAGGAAGAGTCAGACTACAGGTTTCCCATCCCTCATCACAATCTTCTCTGCTCCAAACTACCTGGATGTCTACAACAACAAAGGTCTGACACACATGCGCACGCACACACACACACACACTAGCGCACACACATGCACGCACGCACACACACCAGTGTACACGTACAGAGGGCTGAAGTGTGAATACTGCCGCACCATTATTTTAGACTTAAAATCATGTTATTCTTCATCCAAGATCAAACAGAAACACTTAAAACACATTAGGCCTCATGCAGCAACATTCTTTTAAATTTCTCTTATATTTTCTCTTAATTTTCTGGTAAGAGTACTTGAGTACTTAGTTACATTCCAGCACTGGTCAGCAAAGGAATGCATAGTAACTGAAATTACAGTAATTGAGATCAATATACCAAGTATATTGATATAGTATATCTATTTAGCCCTGAAATGTAATAATCCAGTCATTGTAATAACTCTTAAACATCACCTAAATTTGAAATGATATTCATGCATTAAAAAAAAGGTTTTAAAATATAAAACTTGGTACAAGTGTTCTGGACCACACGTAAAATTTTCTCTTACAAAAGAGAAAGTCAAAAAATAAGAAAACATTGGTGAATCCCCTTGTACTAACAAAATAAGGATACGAGCAGAAATAAGATAAAATTTGTACATATATTTTGTCTTGCATGAGACCCAATGATTTTGAAACTGAATAATGTTCTTTGTCTTTGTCTCCATTATTCTATGTTAAACATGATGTTTGATGTTTTTAACATTTTAGGAATAGTATTGTCTACTGTCTGACTAAAGGCTATAATGTGTACGTATGTTTGTGTCCAGCGGCGGTGCTTAAGTATGAAAACAACGTGATGAACATCCGTCAGTTCAACTGCTCTCCTCACCCCTACTGGCTGCCCAACTTCATGGACGTCTTCACCTGGTCTCTGCCTTTCGTGGGAGAAAAGGGTAACACATGCACACACGCTTCTCATATAGAACATTATATAATAGAACATCATATATTTATGTTAAATAATATCTATATCGGAAATAAGTCTGTCACTCTACAGAAAAGAAATTTTATTAAACATATGAAAAGAACGAAACTAGTAACTCAGGTCCAGCAGTGTATGATAAATTGACAGAGTACTAAATAACTTACTAAATAAATAAATAAAACAAGAAATAACTTAATATCTGAGATTATATCTAATGATCATAATAATGATTCTGTTCCTGCTGTGTGTGAATGGTGAGTTCTCTAGATTCTTCAAGCTCTTTTAGTCCTTTCAGTCTACTAAACACATTAATAACCTAGTTAAATTCCACAGTCAGAAAAGCCTGAGCAGATTATTTGTCAGTTGTCTACCTTTAAAGTCACTTAAGCCCAAATTGGCTATCTGGCCTGCTGGCAGTGACTGTTTAGGCTGCTAATGCAAGTCTGTTGCTTCGCAGCGGCTCGTCCCTTTATACAGTAAAGGAGGGATTATTTTTAGAATGGCTCCACTGTGTCATCAAACATGCTTTTAGGCCCACCCCAAAAAATCCTGGACACACAAATAATGGTCTAATGTTACAATGCATTACTACACACTTCACAGTCTTTTCAACAAGCAATTTCTAACATTTATAAATTGTTTGGAAATAAATCACTGATTTTAACTGAGCTGGACTGTAAGGTCAGGTTGTTTAAATGATGTAATATTTACAACAACATGTTATAATATTTACAACATCATTGACCCACTGATGCAAGACGTGCTGGTCAACACCAACCTATTTCAGGCTAAACTGTGTTAGTATTGATTCAAGGCCTGATTTAAATTTGAGCTATTTGGGCTTTGGTGGATTTTATGCTCAGGCAGACCACCAGACTGTGAAGGAGCTCATGAGGATGAATCTGGCGTTTAGGCTGGAATGATTTAATGAAACATTTTTTATTTTAGATTGGTCAAACTGGTGTAGTGTGAAGCAGCAGAAGAGTCTCAAAAGACAGAGTCAGCTTTTGATATGTTGCTTTACTATTTCATTTGGAGGCATGAATCTCATTTAAAGATGTCCAGGGAAGAGGTTGCATAATGGTACCTGGATCTCAGCACTGGTAGCCAATGGTATCCTTTTTTGGTACTTGACTCTCTCTGTAATGACGAAACTTAGCCATCAGGTTAATTAATTTGTTGTTGTTGTTAAGTTGCTTGAACTTTCATCATCTATGGACAATAACTTCTTTATCTTCAGCGCTAGCTACAGGCACGCTAACATTAGCTGGGGTTTCTGTGGGGGACTTGGCTTTCAGGCTGTCAACCACAGCACACTCTTCAGTTTTTAGATATATATTCTGTGTTTAACCAGGTGTTTCCTCTGGGTTAGACGTGTTGCACTGGCCAGCTTTGTATTTCGCATCACAAATATTACAGTTGCAATTTTTGTCTGTGTGGAGTTTTGAAAAGTGTATCCATACTCTGGACTACTTTTGACTCACTTATTCACTGTGACTTCAATCAACAGCTAACTTAGATGTGCTCTCTGGTGCAGAAATTTGGCATTAATGTGAATCAGTACTCTAAGCTAAAGCTAGATAGTTTGCAAATTATTTTTTTTCTTCTGTTGCTTATGACCAGTATTTTTCCCAGGATCAGTCAGTCAATTGTAAAGATAAACAACATTTAATCAGTCACATATCCAGCCGCAATCTTTATTAGTTCCTTGGAGCATGTAGCCTGCAGCTGTTCAAGATTAAAATCCAGTTTTGGTTGTTCAGCCCTTGCATTTCTGTAGTACTCATATAATGTGGTAGTATGAGTAATGCGTCTCTGTCCAACATTGCTTGGTAGTTCAGATGTAATTCAGTACCTTTAAGAGTGTCAAGTTCAGAAATTAACCCTCGTCACTGATCAGTTCAAATGTACAATAAATAAAGACAAAGAATTCTGACACAAAAGTCTTCATCTTTGTAATTCCATTGCAGATTATATTCATGATACATGATACAACTGGCTTAAATGGTAACTGTGTTCTTCTGACGAAGGTGTGAATGGTCTTAGACTGGTAGAACTTGACAGACTGTGCACCCAAGGCACTTTTGTTCTGGCATGAACGAGGAGTTCAGTCTGTGCTGCAAAAAGCAGGCACAACTTAGTCTTGAATTCTAGCTTTGACACTGTCTGTACAGTGATGAAAAATGCAGACAATAACATCATGTCCATGTCCCTGATGGACCCTACCACCAAGCAAACACTTCTAAACTAAAAACAGTAAAAGGGATCATCTCTATAAATTTCTGAGTTTTAAAAGAAAATCTTTTTTTTTTTTTTTGGTACTTTACATGGTCCGAGTAATATTCTCTAAAAATAGCAATTATATCAGCTTAAAAAGGTGTACAACCCCTACTTACAGGATTAGGGACTCCTGGGTAACCAGAGTTTAGTCAGATTTGAGGCATTTTATGCATTTATTGGGCAGCAGCAGCTGAGAGATGACAGGAAATTAAGGGAGTGAGCGAGTTAGGGAATAATAAGCAACAAGCGTCCCCACTCAGATGAACCGGGGGTGTTGGGGTTCTGGCTTGGTGTCTTAACCCCTAATAAGCCTATAGGGTTCAACTGTGTCCCTGTTGAAGTTTGTCTCTGTCTGTGTATCCTGCAGTGACTGAGATGTTGGTCAATGTCCTGAGTATCTGCTCTGACGACGAACTCATGAATGACGGGGAGGAGATTTTCGATGGTAAGAAACACTCAACACATTAAAGTCATGATTCAAACCTATTTTAATGTTAATATGTTTTGGCAATTTATTTCTATGCCTCCGTGCCGGTGATAGCAGTGACTGGAGGCGTTATGATTTTGGGTTGTCTGTCCGTCCTGTTCTCATGAGCCCGATATCTCAAGAATGCCTTGAGGTTTTTTTTTTTTCCGAATTTGGCACGAACATCCACAGATTTTGGTGGTCAAAGGTCAGTTAGACCTCATCTATCTCATTCTTGTGATTGCGATATCTCAAGGACACCTTGAGGATTTTTATTTTTTTATTTTTTTTAATTTGGCACAAACATCCACTTGGACTCAAGACTGGACTGATTAGAATTTAGTGGTCAAAGGTCAAAGGTCAAGATCACATCACAAAACATGTTTTTGGCCATAACTCAAGAATTCATGAGCTAATATGACAAAAAAGAATAAAATGATGAAGTAATGACATTTTATATCCAGAGGTTAAAGGTCAACATCATTGTGACATCATAATTTTCTGCAAAAACACTTCTCTGGCCATTAATCAACATCAGAAATAGAAGGGGAGACATTTGGTCAGATACTGAATTGGTGACACTAATCGTGAAACTGTGCTGATTGTAGAGATCAGGGGGAAAATGTGTCTAAAGCATGCATGTCTTCATAGCAATGGATGTAAACTGTAACTACAACTTGACTAGTTTGAGGAGGCATACAACCACAAGGCAGTAATTATAGTTTGTATGATGACAATAAATCACATTAATGAGTTAGTGTTTGACTCTTTTCCAGCCAGTGCAGCAGCAGCTAGGAAAGAGGTGATCAAAAACAAGATTCGAGCCATTGGGAAGATGGCTAAAATGTTCTCTGTTCTACGGTGGGTCGAGTTCTGGTTGTACATACTCTATGAGTGAGTGTGTATGTGTGTGTTTGTGTGTGTGTGTGTGTGTGTGCAGTATTCCTATAAATGCTATATTTCCTGAAACTTTTGCAGACATTAATCAGAAGTCACCAGATTGTCATTTTTAGCATTCAGTGTTTCAGCCCGCAAGCATATTTTTGTCGGTTTGTCAGTATGTTTGCAGGTGCACAATGAGGGGAAGTGTGTAATTCTCTGTTATTTTCTCTTTGTATCCACACACACCTGTCACACACACACACACACACACACACACACACACACACACACACGCCATCTCTGTCTGCCTCTCAGGGAGGAGAGTGAGAACGTGTTGACCCTGAAGGGACTGACCCCTACAGGCATGCTTCCCAGCGGAGTGCTGTCTGGGGGCAAACAGACCTTGCAGAGCGGTGAGTGTTTAACACACTTGTACACACGCACTCTCAAACGTAACCTTGGACATGCCTTAAAAAACACACTATAACACACACAAGTGCACACAGACAGTTTCAATATCTGCTTTGGACCATCCTACGGTTCCTTCCTGCCCTCTTTTCCTCCTCTTCTCTTCCTCTGCTCTTCTCCTCTCATCCCTCTGCCTCACTGACTAGCTCACTCTCTCCACCTCACCTCACCGGCGCTGAGGATACTCACAGCCTGCTGGTTGTGTGTTTGTGTGTGAGTGTGTGAAAGAAAGAGAGTTAAAGAATAAAAGAAAGAACAGGCAACCAAAGCATGTGTGTGAGGTGTGTGTCAGCTAACAGCAGCTACTGCTAACACCCGGTGCCCTCTGAACCTGCCATGGCCTCAGTGCTGCTCTGAGGGCCTCACATGACTAAAGCCTGAAACATGTCTCTGAATCAGCAAATTTGCAAGCGTCATGCGTCACATGTCTGCCAAGAAAGAGTGCACATAAATTTAATGTATAGAACAGGGGCCTAGACTATGTTGGATTTAGCAGTGTGTGGAAAAAAGAAGTGTGTAAAAAGTAGATGCTATGTTTTATTTATTTATTTAATTTATCGTTTTCATGAGAAGTAGGCTGGAAATGTGGGGTGGGAGACAAAGCAGAAAACTTAAGGTTTAAATGCTGCACCCCTAGGCCGTCATGATGCTGTTAATTGAATTAAGGAGGTCATGCAAATATTTGCATGGATATACCTCACTGCAAGTTACTCCAGGGACACACTGCCTGCGTGAGCAGCATGGGAGCGTGGCAGAACATGTTTGTGTTTTTTTTTTTTGTGTTCATGTTATCCAGATCCATCCAGAGAAATGGAGGCTCAGATTTTTTTTGCGTGACGCACATGGTTTTCAGCAAATAGCTGAACATTAACATTAACATGAAGTTTCAATTATCTCACTGACTTTATACCTCCCTTTACTGCAGTTTCAAAGTCTCTACAGATGTGTAGAAATACAAGTGTGTCTGTTTTACTGAACATTTCCGGTTTCTGTTTCAAAATAAAAGCCCACTGACAACATTTCTGTCGACAGAATCCCTTCACTTATTGACACAAGGATTTTTATTGTGAAATATCTGCAGAAAAGTGTTGTTGATAATGCAGGAGCTGCATGGCTTCATAAATGAGTGGAGTATGTTCTTGTTTGTGGTAATACAGTAGTTACAGCAGCAGGCAGCTCTGCAGCAGTGTCGCCTCAACAGCGCTGCCAGTGTGAACACCATAAGTGAGCATGCTGCAGCAGTTCGGAGAGGTTGCCATCACACACACTGCTCACACAGGCAGTGTGTCCCTGCCGTTACTCTTCTACTCATGTCCTTAAATTTTCTGTGTTCATTCTTTTGTGATAAAATAGTTTTTTTTCTTTCTTTCTTACCAACTCAACCAGTTGATAAATATTTTGGGATTAGCATTTTTTCCCCTTACATTTCACTGAGATTTTCATCCAGTCGCCCTCTTTTGCGTCCTTAAGCCGAAACATTTACACACGACTACACAGAAGCATGTTTCAGCCTTCACTCCTTTCTTCTTCTCCTCCTTCTTTCTTTGTACTTCATCTACTCTCTCGACTCTGTCATGTTCTCTCTCTTCCTGTCCTACTCTCTTTCTCTTCTTCTTTTCTCCTTAATCATCCTTCAGCTACCATTGAGGCCATTGAAGCCATCGAGACAGTTAAGGATGCTGAAGGTAAAATCCCACTCATTTCACTGTGTGTGTGTTGTGTGTGCGCACATGTGTGCGCCATGTGTGTGTGTGTGTGTGTGTGTGTGTGTGTGTATGTGTGTGTGTGCAAGCATGGCTGCGCTCTCAGCCACCCATGCTCATAAGGTCATAGATTTTCCTTACCCACGATGCACTGAGCTCTTCTAACCACATCAGTGCTCACGACAAAGCCTTAAAGCGTTGCACGCTGAAGCCACCGCATTAAATCACACTAAACATGCACATACTTTTCTTTTTCCTTCTCTTGGGAAACAGGAAACAGCACTGCACCTTCTCTGCCAACACACAAACATTTATTTACATCCTATTCAGCACACATCGCACACAACTTTGTCTCACACACACAAGAAGAGCGGGGCTGTGGGTGGGAGTGGGTGTTGTGAAGATTGGCAGGGTCAGTCTTATAGTCTGCAGTGTGTTACTGTGTTTTCTTTATATTTCTTAGGTGCTGTAGTTCTGTAGAAGATAAACATGCAGCCAATCTGTTTCTTGACAAGCAGAACAGGAGTCATCAGTGATCATACAAATAAATTAAATGTTAAGGGAATATTTCTATTGATTTTACAAAACAAACCTTCAAACTTCTGTGTTAAAACTCAGCTTTTCCCTGGGCTTTTGACCATATCCCATGGCCTTCTTTAGTCACATGACCTAAGCAGCGCGCTTCAGTCACGCGTTACAGCTTCTGTACTGAGCTCCTGTGACGACTCCTCTGACTGAAGCCAGAACAGGTCTGCTCCTGAACAGATTGTGATCATGGTTTTGGTGTTTAGTGTATTATAGACTGTGTACACAAGCTTTGTTAGAACTGCATGCTTTCATCAACTGTAGTCTTTTGTGTTTGTAACTTTTGTGCTGTCCTAGACTACAGTCCATAATTTGTTCCAGCAAATAAATTATGGGTGTCTTTTGTGTTATGGGTTTTTTTTGTTTGGTTTTTTTGGTTATGTAATATGATTTGTAGCTGGGTGTTAGGTGTCCGCTGTGTAGCACAGTGGCATATTAGTGTACAGCTGCATGTGTGCAAAGATAATATGGCAGTAGTTGTTGTTCAAAAGTGGCAGCGATCTCTGCAGACAGACCTCCTCATCAGTGCAGGAGCATCTGTCAACACAGAGACCGCAGTTCAGCTCTCAAAGCTTCAGGTTGGAGGGATTTTATTCATTTTAGTGAAATTAATTTTGACGAACATTATAAGTAGTAACCATATTTGTTCTGCTTTTATTTGGTCCAATTTGAGTCTATTGTTAAGGGGCACTCAAGCAGTTTAGTATTCCCAAAGTATGCAAAAGAAACAGATTTGAGTAGTTTATAAAAAAAAAAAGTATGGTTAAAATTAAAGCAATTGAGCTGGACATATCCTAATTTATAATCCCTAGTTTTGGTACAACTCCAAAAAGAACTAGTTCCTATTTTTCCCATGATGTAACCGAAAGCATCTTTTTAGACCTTTTCACAAAGAGATCACAATATAGGGCTGCAACAGAGTCCCTTTCTTTACGCTGCCTTTGCATTTTTTTACACAACCAAAAGAGGCTCTACTGGTGGCATGTTCAAAACAGCATAACATGGCAATAACAATCAGTTACTGTCCCTGCTTTATGGCAACTGATCTCACCCTTTGCTTGGAGAGTGAGGAGCTTTTTTGAGTTAGCTGCTAACTGCTATTAGCTGCATTTTAAATCTCCCACAGTGGGTTTTATGCATAACATGTTGACAACTTGGTCCCCCGATTTCATGATCATACCTTTTAAGTAGAATGGTGAGGTGGCAAAAAAGCGTGATAGTCCCACCTTTAGCAGGATGTGTAAAATATTTCCAGTGCATACTTTTGGTAAAGGGATAGTTTGACAATTTGTATTTTGTTTGTGCACTGTTCACAAATGGAAATGTAAAGCGAGTGCCTTCATGGGAGGTCACTCTGCCAAGAAGTATTTCCAGCATGTAACTTTATAAGACCAAAAATGTGTGGGTTTTTTAAATGGATCAAACAAATGTAATACAATGTGTTACTTTGTGAACCTTAGAGGTGCTTGTAGGCAGATTTTAGCCTTGATGCTAAGCTAAGCTAAGCTAATGGCCTTCTGCCACTTGCTTTGCCTGAACCATACAGACATGAACAATGTGTCAATGTTCTCATGTAACTTTTTGTAAATAAGAATATTTCCCAAAAATGTTAAAGTATTCCTCAATACATTTTTTGTGTCCAAGCCAAGATAACCTCGATGGAATTATAAACTGACCTGCATGTGTACAGTCTGCAAAGTGCCCCTTTAAGGAATTATTTCTATTTCACCAGCACATTATTCATTAAATTTGTTGAGCAAAAGGAATTGAGACAAAGCTGAGGTCCATTATCAAAAAAAGACAAATTTTAAACCAATCTTAAAATATGGCCAACTTAGAATTTAACTTCAGAAGAGTCGGCCTGACAGATTTGTAAAACCTGACACCCAACTTTTGTCCTTACCTTTAATTTTTTAACTCATTGGTTACAAAATGTAAAGGGAAAGTGGTAACCTCGAAAACAAACAGCTGACTGTTAAAGAAAGTCTTAAAGGTGTCAAAATATGTTTTAAGGACTTATGAACGACCGCTTCTGTGCAGCTGTGCTTTGTTCCATACTCTGTGTCTCATAATGGCTTATCTACCAGGTGTCTCAGACTACTGATCTAGGATCAATGGCCAACTCGCACTGACTGTCACATTCACTGTGAGCCATGAGGTCAAACTAATCCTAGCTCAGCATTCAGACAATAGATGAACACTTGCCAATGTGCGTAGATATTGGTGTACGAACTCTGCACATGTGCATATATGACAGAATCCTGTCCATCCAAACCCAAAATGCCCCTCTGCTAAAGGAACGCAATTAGGGTCGAAATTATTGAAATTCTGGTGTGCTCAAACGAAAGCATTGAAAAGATTACTTAAACCAAACCGACTGCTTTGGAATTGTATGCACATTCTCATAAATGACTAAAATGGGGTTTGGAATCTTCAATCCATTTCAGCGCTCTGAATATTTCCCTCAAAGCTCCCAGGGGTTTGGATACACAAGATTCTACTTAATGTCTTGTGAAATATTAATTCTGTGTGCATGTATGTATGTTTGTGCGTGTCTGCGTGTGTGTGTGTGTGTGTGTACGCCTGCCTATCTCCGCAGCCATCCGAGGCTTCTCCCCGCAGCATCGGATCAGCAGTTTCGAAGAGGCCAAAGGTCTGGATCGGATCAACGAAAGAATGCCTCCGCGGCGCGATGCCGTCAACAGCGTGGGCCTGTCAATGGGCCGCATGAACATGGGAGAGCCCAATGGGACCGACAGCAACAGCAATATACAGTGATGGACACACACTCCCACATGCCCAGACACATACCTGCAGTTACAACAACTCTGATATGGTACCATATTTATAGATACGTGTACATAGGCATATATACACAAGAAAAACGCACCACACAGACACAGTATTACACACACTCAATGGGCTACATCTCACACACACACACACACACACACACACACACACACACACACACACACACACACACACAATTATCTACCCCATTCCCGTTGCCCTCAGCTGTATGTAAAGGCATGAGCATACCTTGACTTTACCACCAAAGGCTGAGTCTCTTTCACTGAACTGATGGGCCCTATCTAAAGAACTGCAACTCCCATGTACCTGCAAAACAACAGGAGAAAAACTATAAAAACACTCCCCATGCAAAACAGCAGGAGCTGCTGTTCACCGTGTATGTTGGGGATCACCAGTGGGTTGACAGTGTCAGCATGACGTGGCTGTGTCAGTGGCGTGTGTTGTGTCAGGCGGAGTCACATGTTTGCGTGGGGGGTTGGGCGGGGGGGGGAGGCAATCGGGAGCGGCGGGCGTTACAGATGTGTATGCTTCTTTTTCCTGTTTGCAAACAAGGAACGGAGCCAAACTTGTGATAGGTTTTATAGAGTTGTGGATATGCCTGCCTGCGTGCGTGCACATGCTTCAACATGTAAATGTCCGTGCGGTTCTATTTGAAAATGTGTTTGCATACACTAGCTGATCTCGGCGTCAGCCAGCGAGAAAATTTTTGATGTGTGGTGTCTGTTGCCAAGACATGTGTGGAGATAATCTCAGCTGCAGTCTAATCTGAGCCCTCGCTGTCCTTTTTCTTCTCGGGAGAAGATTCCCGTTTGCTTTTGTAGCACTACACTGTACCCAACCTCCACTTGAAGTCAGGTGGAGACCCTCTACCCTCCAAAAAAAATTTAAAAAACCTGTGGTCCCAGGGCAGTTAGCTCTTCGGAAAGGCTTAAAACTAGGCCCGGATCAGATTTGAGGCAAGTGTTTCTCCCCTCCTGTTGTGTGTAAATAAGTTACATAGAGAGGTTTTATTGCACATGTGATGAACATGGTCACGAGATGCAAGATGCAGTATAGCGGACGTAGGATGCTTTATGTATGTGAGGGAGCCGGGGGGAGTTGAAATGTGAAGTCATACTCTATTTATTCTTTCTACATCCTCCTTTCTTCCCGTGTTGCTGTCTGCTACCACACAGCAATGATGGCCGGGAATCTCCGGCCTAATAAGTAGGAAATAATATTTCACAGAGGAAACAGACTCTTCTGGTCAAGGCAGCAGCCAAGACAAGAAGAAGTCAGAAGAAAAGGTCTTTGTAAAGCATTTATATTAACGCATCAGTGCATGCAGAGTTAAGTTCTTTGATAATAATGTGAAGATTATATTTGTGCTCTGTGTTTCACTATGGTAGGATTTTTTTTCTTTTTGTTTTCTGACCTAATATAAATGAACTGAGGAGTAATGAATTATTTATTTTGTACATAACGTTAATTTATTTTTTTGTATTCATTTTGGGTTATATTTTTGTTTGGTTTTTTCATGTTTTTTTTTTCACAACCTGTGTTTCTGGTTTCTTTCGACGCTGTACAGAATGACAGTACGCTTCTATTCAAAGTGTCAAGTCCACGTTCTCTCCTCTCTTCTTTGTCGGTGTACAGGAGTTGTTTTTAACGATAAATATGAATAACGATAAACAAATATTAAACTAGCATTGATGAATGACCATACTATATACAGAGGCACAGGCATTCAGGCAGCCAAAAGCATGATTGCATGGTTAAAATTTGCGCTGTTTAAAGCAAAAAGCAGAAAGACACATTTTAACAGAAGAGCCGGTGTGTTGCTGTCACAATTTAAAGGAAAAAAGTGTACTCTCTCTGATCATAATTCTTGATGATTCCTCTTGTTATTTGATGATATTTATGATTCTATGATTATTATGATTCTATTTATTATGGACATTATTCTTAATATTTAAGCTCTCTCTCTCTGCTGGTTGCTCTTCATGTTGCGTTGCTCCTTGGTTGATCTTGTTGTGCTTCTTTGGGAGAGGTGAACCCCCCTGGGAGACCCTGTGCCATAGAAATTGTGCCACGGTTCTTTCTCTCTTTCTCTCTTTCTCTCTTTCTCTTTTTCTCTCTCTCTCTCTCTCTCTCACACACACACTGTTTCTCAATCTCTCTCTCTTTTACTCTGTCTCTCTTTCTTTCTGCTCTCTTTCTGTTTTGACTCCCCAGTCACTAACACTGTAAGCATGCCCCATGGGACGATCCACTTTTTTACTCTTGAATAAAATATGCATGAACCTTTGATATGGATACTGAGCCTTTATTTTATTACCACTGAGCACAGATACAAATGTAAAAGAACTGCCCTGATGATATAGTGAGGAATGTTTGATCAAAGCCAGTCAAACTGACTGGACCTGTTATATGGTTGCCAAAATACAGAAGAACATGTTTGTAAAGAAAGAGAAAAGGATAATCTTGTTTAGCAAAATTTAGAAATCCTCTTGTGACCCCTTTACTTGACCACTTGTGGGGTTCAGACCCCCAGCTTGGGAACCGCTGCAATAAGTCATAGTCATTTGCAGTCTTCCTCAGTAGTTACAGCTGCTGGTTATGGTTCGGCATGACACACTGAAGAGATTCCAGATCGAGGAGTGTCCATTGCAGCTGAGAGAGGCGACTTTCTCTTTCATTATGTGGTTTCATTGGAAGGTGAAACTGAGCCACATGACATATATTGTACAGGAGTGGCAGGAAACACCTGAAGGGATGCTTTTATCTGAGCATGAGGGGTCATCAAATGGTTGAATTAGTGTGATTAAATAGGTTTTATGCTTAAAATTACCCAGCATAATGTCATATGCACCTAAAAAAATCCTGATAAAGCCACCAACCAAAATCTTAAAAATAAAAAAGGAGGTATTAAATAATCACATTTTTTATTTAGCAATCAATTACATTTTCTATAAACTGTATCTCCATACATGTATTTAAATCCAGGTTAAGAATACATTTGTTTAATTTTATTTAAATGTATCAGATTCCTCTTGCAGAAATCCACCCAAATTTAGTCTATATAAACATCAGAATCGCCTTTCAAGAAGTTCTAGTTGCGTGTAATAGCATAATGTAAATTCCTCTTTCTGTGGTTATTATGTCCCAAGTTATGACCAAAGACATGACCTCAGTCTCCTTTTGGCCTTTTGTGTTCAACTAGGAGACTACTGCTGTGGCCAGCGTGGTGAAGTGGAGAAACATAACGCATAGTTAACATAATGGATAAACTGTTGTTTGTTATATGCAATATTACAATGTTTGAAACAGGTATCATTAGCAAAAAGTAATAGATAAATGGTGAAGACCTAAAAGTACGGTTAGTTAATGGAAAAATAGTTAAAGTAGGTCATGTTAGTTAGCATTTGCTAAAGGTGATGGATAAATGGTTGAAATGGTTAGCTTATCTGATGGATAAACTTTTGAAATAGTTAACCTTAGCCAAATATTGTCAATGAATGATTGAAATAGTTAGCTCAAAGTGATAAATAGATAGTTTAAAGAGCTAAATATTATGAATAAATGGTTAAAGTAGTTAAAGTAGCTAAATATGATACATGAATGCTTAAAATAGCTAGCTAAAAATGTGGATAAATGGTTAAAATGGTTAGCTAAATGTGGATAAATGGTTAATAGCTAGCTAAAAATGTGGATAAATGGTTAAAATAGTTAAATGTTGTGGATAAATGGTTAAGATAGTTTGCTAATTTTGATGTATAAATGGTTGAAATAACTAAAAGTGATAGAATAGGGGAAAAAGCAGTTTCACATTACAAATCATGTATTTTTCTGCCTCTTGTTGACGTGTCGCTGCAAATGTGGATCACTTTTTTTCCAAAAAACTTAAGATCCAGACATTAAGTTTCTCGTTACAAATCAATGCGCTTCTGACAATGGCGGCTGACACATTAACGTGAAAACGTGAATGGCCTCTATCTGAAAACAGATGAGAGGACCGGCTCCCTATGTCGATATAAAACGGCTCATTTTAAGGTAAGGAAAACACAGCCATTCTTATTTCCAGGTGATTATACAAGAAAGTACACTAATGTTATATTACATTTCTGCCAATATATCCCCCTAAACTCCACACACTGGACCCGTAAATTTAGCCTGTAAGGGGCTGTGGGGGTACGTCAGACAGAAAGGGATGGGAACCCCTGGTCTAAAACACATATCATTTAATCTCAACGATAGCTCTGGTTCAATTCATCCTCACCATGTATCCCAGGCTGGTTAGACCATCCTGATATTGTGAGCTCAACAGTGTGTTTCTATCTCTGAATCAGTCTGGACTTTCTGCCTCCTCACTTGTAATGAGTGGGAGCACTCGCACAAATATGTTTTCAGTTATACAGTAACGGTCTAAAAAATACAGTCTATTTATATTTACCATTTGTATGTGATTTGTATGTCGTCAACAACAATCCCCATGATGTTTTTGCAATACACTGGCGTTGCCAGCATACTTTTGCATTTCTCATTCAGCAACCTGCTGCCTCTGGACTGCTGAATACCAGCTGGCAGCCTCCTCTTTGTTGGTCCAAAGCATTGTGAACACAGATCTGCATGGCTGTGATCCCCAGCTTTGCGGCCCCTCATATCTGCTCCTCTGTCAGGGCAAACAGAGGCAAAACAACAATGAACATGGAATTGTACTGGGGAATGTCTTTTTTTTTTAATCACCAACGGAGCCAGTTTGTAAATCAAGCTTTTGTCAAATCCAGTCATACAAATGGCAAAAAAGTATTTTCCTCCAAAAAACTCTGCAAGTGCATCCTCTTGTCCTTGTTTAATTGTTGTGATTGACTCTATGAGTGAATTAAATTTCTTATCGCTTTGTTTACTCTACTAACATTAGAGGTAGAAATTGTTGCTGCACGAGCCGCCATAAATGTTTTGAAAGCAGTGGCCTGCATGCTACCTCTTCAGCCGCAGCACAGTCCCTGGCCTTGACTGAGGGAAAATTATTTTAGAAGAGTTTTGTTTCATCCCACCAGAAGGCTTCCAGTGACTTTGGCAAAGACCAGCAATGCTGCTCTGAAGGCTCATATTGACCCACATATTTTATGTTGGTCTTTACCCATTTATCCCCATCTGCAGTTTTTTACTTTGATATACAAATGACTGTAAACTTGAGTCAAAATGTGTTGTTGTTACAAAAATATTAATAGATTTACAGTGAGAACTTCCTCTTTCAAGAACATTTTCCCCTAATCTCTGTTCCCTTCCACTCCCTCTCTTCACCCTGATTTTTGGGTAGCACGGAAATACAGGCAGAGAACAGTAATCGAAAGTGAAAGTGTTTGATGATGACTAAAGGAGGCGGAGGGAGCCTGAGAGGAGTGGCAGAGGGAGAACAGAAGACGAAGAAAATCTCTTTAGTGTGGATCAGAGCAAACACGCCGAGGTGAGTCCCTCCATACATTCTTATGTGATTTTAAAATGCACTTTTGATGGAGTTAGACTAAGTGTGCCCTGCTAGAGCAGACGTTTTCCCATCATCACTGACGGTTATCAGCTTGTGTGTTTTCTGGTAAACTTTCTGTTTCCTGCTCTCACCGCTTTCAAACTGTCTCATCTATTTTACTGCCAACGTGTGTGGGGTACATTTTGTACATTGCCTCATCTTGGCTCCATTGCATTTTGGGTGTACTAGAATGGACTTTGAATAGATTCAGCGGTGTGGGAGTTTAACTTGTAAAATGTTACTATTGATGGGCAGAAAACACACATCGTGTACATATAGTTTTTGAGTAAATTGTAAAAAACAAAAGAAAAAAAAAGAGAGAGAGATTGTCAATTTGTCTTTGATACAGCAAGTTTTTTATACAGCCCCATCAGGGAACAATTATTGAGTCTAGACATTTTGAAAGGAGGTAACATCATCGTAAACACACACATACTGTATAAATTAATGTACACAGATGCATAGGCATAATCTCTCTGGCTCTAGATGGTTAAATGGGTTTCAAAGGTAGACTAAAATGAATTAGTTGTCTCTTCTGTACACTGAAACTTCAGGCAAGTTCAGAGTCAAGCCACACCTGTGTCAATGATGATCCAGCACCCGTGTGTTTATTAAGAGATGATGGAAAAATAAACATAGTGAAACTTGATGTCACTGAGCTATGTCTGAAACATGTGCCTCACAAGACAAGTTTCCTCCTGCAGAGAGTTGAGAAACCCTGTTATTCAGAATAAAGACAGAGGTGGAGCAGGAGGTGGTCAGCTCCAGCCCCAAACCTTTCCTCAAAATCCCAGAAGGGGTTGGCATGGTTAAAAATGAGTCATGCTTGTTGTTCGTTTTGGAATGGTTTAAAAAGGATTAAGGCTTTTAGAACAGATAGATACAAAATAAAATGTAGGCTCGACAGAATGGAAGACAGAATTTTTTCCTTGAAAACTGTCATTTTTTTCCAAGTGATTTTTAGGCATTCAGTTATCAAAAATGACTTGAAAATAGTGTGTATAGCTGCTGTAAATGGGAACAACATTAGCAGTGGGGGACCAGGCACCCAGACGCCCCCTAATTTGGGTTTAGCCCCAAGTATTTACAACATCTGGCTCCTCCCCTGAATAAAAGCATATGTTACGACTAAGTGCGTCCCTCTAAAAATCCCAGTTTACTGCTTTGGATACACTTGTTCATGTTTACTGAGTGCAGTGAGCATATTACAGTTTGTAACAGTGTTTGAGGTTATTAAGGCCAAATGATAATTTCAATGTAATGTTTTTCCATTGTTGAGTGAGTACCTTCAATGTCAAAAATGAAGGTTAAAGATTACTTTTAACACAGCTATATTTTTCTCCATTTGTATATCAGTTACTCACTGCATGTTTTTTGAAGAATCTCCCCAAGAAAGATTAATCTTAATGGACTGAAGTTTGAATTGAGGACCATGCCTAACAACAGCAAAACTAAACTGAACTTGTTCAATATAATCCAAGTCTCATTTTCCAGTCGTTTGCTCAGTACTTTCCAAACTGCCTGAGCACGCGCTTACAAATGAGCTCCGTTTTTTGGGTTATTCGTTCACCGTGGAGGCATGTGAGAAAAAAAAGTTTTCCTCACAAATTCAAGGTAACACGCAGTGAGTATACAAATGGTAATTTTAAAGGTAAAGTATTCCTTCAACTACCACATAGTTGAGATTTCAATGGTTTTCTGAGTGACCTGACTGCAGATTGATACATGTGGTTTTATAGACGCACTACCTGATGCTCGGTAATTGTCCCCTGACAGATGCAGTGCCTCCAAGAGCAGGACGCTCTCATCCCTAAGCCTCGTGGGACTTTGCCTAAGGTGTGTGCTGTGGTGCTGGCTGCCATGACAATAGGGGGCACAGTGTTTCTGTCTCCTGAAAGGTTATTTGGATGGATTGCCATGGTAATACTAATCCTGACCCTCGGTCCTCTGCTACACGGACTCTGTCTGCTAGCAGAGGAGATGCTTTATCATTCAGACACAAGGTGAGAGAAAAGATGTGGGTGTGTTTGTGTGCGTTACAGTCGGTTGGAGTACGAGCAGAGACAGCATGTTCAGTGGCATTTTTGTATTTAGAAAAAGAAAAGAAAAATAAGGGGTTGTGTTTTTCCTTTATAATTGCTTAATCCTTTGAAATCTGAGCAAATTGGTTTGATTTATTTCAAATATGTGGGCAAAGGGCTACAAGCAACACAATAAGACATGGTTCAAAAAGAAGAAGTTTGTAAAAAAAAAAAAAAAGTCAAAGTCAAAGTCAAAGTCAGCTTTATTGTCAATTCTGCAGTATGTACAAGACAAACAGAGGATTGAAATTGCGTTACTCTAAACTCTCTGTGACAGAGAGTAGACATAAATATATATATATTTAAAAAGAGATAAATAAAAACTGTACAATACAAACAATGACACATTAAAAAAATAGACAAGGCAAAGTTATAGTAGTGAGAAGAAGAAGAAGAAGAAGAAGGAGAAGAAGTTACAAAACAATTACCTGAACATATGTACCCAAAAAAGGTAAAACATAAAAAAACAAAAACATGAAAATTATCTTTAAAAAAAAAATAAAATAAAAAAAATAATGTTATATAAAAAAAATAAAATAAATATTATTTATTTAGTATATTTTGTCATTCTTTAACATAACTTTAATTATGAAATTACAATAATTACAAATCTAGTTTTGGGGACATTTTCTTCTAATTCTTGGATAAGTTTCTAATAATTCCTCATTTAAAATATATATATAAATATATATATTTTTTTTGGGGTATTTTTCTTCTCACATTCACATTTTAATTATTTCCTGTGAGACCTTTCTTACCAAGCTGGTCATTGTGCCCCCCTCCCCCTATATTTTTGAAAGAAAAAACAGTTCGCATGGGTTTCAGAGGGTTAAATAGCTTGTCAAAGGCGTCTGAATGCAGCACAAGAAAAATGATTTCAATCCAGGTTTCAAAGGATTAAAAGACTCTCTAATCAATATTTTTATATCAACAATGTATCAAATCTGAAAGATGCCGCTCATACTGACAAACACAATGAGGACTCTCAGATTGTCTTTAGCTCTACAAAGCATTTTAGGTTCTTTCAGCTCGGTGTTTTAGTTTTACAGCCTGCAGCTTTACTGTCTCGATTCACTCTCACTGCTCTCATTAGCGTCAATTTCAGCCACATGCTGTTTTTGTCAGAGAACTTACAAAAACCTACTGCACACCACCTACTGTTTTAATCTCTCTAAATTAATAAAAGGTTTAATTGAAGTGAGCATACACTAGTACAACAGTGACACCACACAGACACAGTAACGGGGACAACAATGTCCTCTCTATTTTTACCAGGTACCGAGGCCGAGGGCTTCTGAGCGACGTGCTGCCAGCCTGTGGTTTCGGGGGAAAGACCCTGCTGGCTGCGGGGCTGGCAGGCCTTCTGCTCTACCTGGCTGGAAATCCTCTGCCACACAACGGCCAATGCTGGAAACTCCTAATCCTGGCCTCGGTTCTTTACGCACTGTTCAAGAGCCTTGGACTCCTGGTGAGGTCCACACCTTACACACAAACACCACTGTCTTTGTTTTTCTGGGGCATCTGGCTTTATTTTCCACGGTAGTGCATACACAAAAAAAGTAAAAGTGCACGTGCGCTCCTTCTTAAAGCACCCAGATATCTTGCCAAGTTTGATTGTTTTTCTGTCCATCGGGGCTGCCGTTAGTTTACTTTCATTTTGAAATTTAGGTAAACCTTGACTGTCATGCAAAACAGTTAAAGATCTAAAACACAAAAGCATGTTTTGGTAATTCATTGTAAAGTAATTCTTAGTTTACAGGCTACAGTATACAAAAATAGTTGTACAGCTCTTTAACCCAAGCAAATCGTCTGGATTTCTTTCAAAAACAAAGATCAAAATCAAGACAATACTCGAAAACAATGTCTATACAAATAAAGGTTATATGTGCCTCTTGTCCTGGACATCTGGACTGACAGCACCAAGGGGACCTTTCTGTCTTTTTTCACAATTCTAATTAATTCATGTAATTGATTGTATCAGAGAGGTCATCATCTGAGAGCTTATTGAATTATTACAGATCAGAGCTCCACAGTAGGAGTGAAAAAAATAGCTCAGTTTTAGCACTGACTACACTTCAGACAGGGCAGTCTCTATGTATAAACACTTCCTGAAGCATCAGTTGATTGTAATATGGCATGATATGGCATTTCTGGAGTAAAAATAGGCTCAAAATATGTCTACAACAGCAAGAATGACCACAGCACTCACACTGTCAACAAATAGTTGCTGTATGAATCTGAACGAAGCTCTCTTTTCCCTCAGACTCCTTATAGAAACTGGCAGCATTTTAGATTCAAATCCAACTCGAGCTCGGGTATAGCTGTAGCTGCTTTTGCACTGAATAATATCTAAAAATATATTCGTCCCACAGAGTAGAGGGCAGCTCGGGTGCAGGGATGCCCTTTTCTTCTCTTGCCGCACACGTTCCCATAGGTGTGAGCAGGGGTGAGGTGTTGCGACATCCCTCTGGCTGTTTCTTTGCAGGGTCCATCGGAGGTGGAGGTGTCAGACATCTGCGAGGGGAGGAAGATGAATGTGGCCCACGGCCTGGCCTGGTCCTTCTACCTGGGCTACCTGCGACTAGTGCTGCCATGTCAGTAACATCAAAACACACACCTCCTTATGTTTCAGATTAATCACTATCATTTAAAAATATCAGTTAGTGGACTTCACTTTGAACAACATAACCAATTTAATTGGATATACTGTACATGTCTGTTTTTAAAGGGACAGTTTATCCCCAAATCAAAAATACATACTTACCTTATCTTCCTCTTGACTCGATTGTTTTGATGTGAGTTTTGATGTGCAGATATCAGTGGTAGAGTTATCTACCTTCTCTTGAATATAATGGACCTTGATGGCACTCGGCTTGTGGTGCACAAAGCACCAAAAGAATACATTTGAAAAAGTCAACAGCGATGTCTATTTCCAGAAATCATGACACGGTTACTCAAGCTAATCCACAGACTTTGTCATGAGCAGATTCATGTTGGAACTATTTTCTTTCTACCACCAACTGTATCACTGCGCAGAAGAAGGAGTGTATCGACTCATGGATAAGAGGCTTGTGCTCGTGAGATGTAAACAATAATGACGTGCTCCTTGGCTGAGCTGTAACATTAGCTAGCTTAGTGGTCCTCATGGATGTATAAAGAAAACTGGATACAGTGTTTATGGTGGGACCCTGTTCATTCCGATGAAAGATGCTAAGTGGCATCTGAAGCCAGAAAAGCTCCATTTCAGCGGTAAAAAATTATCTGGATGATACTGCTGCTTACATAGAGAAATAGAGACTTGTAACGGCCAAGCCAGCTACTTGTGATTTAGTGCTCTGCTCACTTGAATACATTTAAATGATTTCATCTTCTGGCTCTTCTAGACTTTAGAAATGTCATCGGATCTGATTGGATCAAATCCTGATATTAAAATGAGTCATTTTGCGGGGGTTGTGGTGCTCAAAAAATGTATCCACTGATATACAAATGTCTCTTTCCCGATGCAAGTCAATTGGGCCTTATTGCATCGCATTAAAGCATTAAAAACCCTGGAGTTGTACCTCCAGTATTTATTTATTTATTTATTGGTTTGAAATACAGAGACAATGCACAGTAATGAACATTACTGTAAATATGCCGGTTTAGCCAAGTTGGCTAATTTTCAACCGTAGTCTCTGGGGCAGGTGACATGAGCACTACAACAATTAAAATGCATTAAAAACAGCACTATGCCTACTTATAAGATACACTGCATACAATACATTACAATACAATACATTACAGCACATGCAATAAAATACAAATGTTTCAGAGAATATGGTCACACACTCGACCATCTATGAACCATAACTTTAAATTTCCTTTTTAAATTTGGCCACACGAAAATTTGCTACAAAGCCCGGCACACTTCCTAGCGCCTGGTTGTACTAGGTGAGCTAGCAGCACATGTACGCTTCCTTTTGTGCAGTGTGAGGGTTGCCAGGCAGCCACCAATTACATTATATTGAAGAAAAGTCAGACATCTCAACGCCCCATATCTTCAACCCTCAGCAACTCACACCAAAACAATCTAGACTAATAAATAGCGCCACAGTTAAGGGGTAAAATTCATAATTTTGATTTGAGGGTGACCTGCCGTTAGCTGTTATATATGCTACAGCTCAATCAAATATTGATCTTTGGTGATACTTAAGTTGTATTGTCTGTCCTCCGTCATTTAGGGACCTAATTTGGCACCTTGCATAGTGGTGATTCTATAGATCTGAGTGTGGCTTTTTGTGTGTGCGTGTGCCATTCAGGTTTAGAGGCCTCCATCGCAACATTTCGCATCACACATCAGGCTAGCAGAACCTCCTGGGGTCGCGGCTCCAGGAAGCTCCTTATCCTCATACCTCTCAATGCTAACATATCTCACAAGCTGGAGGAAGAAGATGACCACATCCATTTCATTGACAACCTCCCCAACACTGAGATAGACAGGGCAGGAGTCCGGGGGCGGGTCTACAAGCACAGCGTCTACAGCGTATTGAATGAGCAGGGGAAGGTAGGTGGAGCTGTGAAACAACTGTTACAGATTATAATGCCGGTAGATTTAAATGATAATATACAGACCTCCAGTCCGTCTCAAACCTGTGTACCTTTATTGTTTTCAGTTGTAGATCCTAAATTTAATAGCAAACTGATGAAGTTCACAAATTTAAGCAGATAATCACTCATCTGTAGCAGATTATATTCAGAAATGTCACTCAGGTGCACAGCAAAGATACTCAGTCAACATTAAAAAGGTGATCTGAGAAGCTGCAGTCTGAATGCCACTTAGATACTTGTGCTGTGATTCCACTCAGTGTCTGTCTTATTGCCAGCGTGAGTTGAAAGATTTTAGCATGCTGACATTTTCTCCTTTGATCAGATTTGTAAAGACTGCACAGCTAAAATGCGACGGAGAGAGAGAGTCTCAGTAAAGTGACAGACTCGAGGGGCTGTTTCTGTATATTTTCTTCAGTATCTCATGATAGCACGTCAATGTGCTCCATATTCAATATGTTTGATGTAGTAAATCTAACAGTGATTGTACTCAAAATCACCTTTGTAGTTGAGTCGAGGAAAGGAAGTTTGGGATGCAAGAAAGCAGTCTGAGTTTCACATGAGACCAAAAATAGCCACTTTGAGTATTTCAGAGTGATCACCACACTGATGTTATGGCTGTGTTTTAAAGTTTCAGCCATCACACAGAATAAGGTGATGATGAATGGCTGACTTTTGCCATTGACTGCAGTAAACAGTACTGTACTTAAGTAAAAATTTGAGATACTTGTACTTTGCTGGAGTGTTTCGATTGTAAGCTACTTTATACTTCTACCCCACAACATTTCGAATACATGTTGTATTTATCTGATAACTATGTTAACAGATTAAGGTTTTGAATACAAAAGATGTGATCTTATACATGTAGTTTAGGGTTGAAACTAATCGTTTTTTTAATGTAGTAGATAAATCTAATGAGTATTTTCTCAAGTAGTCAAATAAAAAAGTCTTTAAAATGGCAGAAAATAATGATAAATGGCGTTCACAGTGTCTCGAAGGTAACATCTTAATATGCCATGTTTTGTCCGACCATCATTTTGACACCCAAACACATTCATCTTACAATGATATAAAACAAAAGTCATCTCGTTGCACAGGAAGGCTGCAACGAGAGAACTTTTGGAGCTCAATTTAAAAGCATTTAAACAGATTTTTGCTCAATTCTGGTCATGGCAGTTATTATGTTATAGAAGCCGAGAACGCCTGTGCTCGCAATTGTTTCTGGAACACCGTTATTTCAAGATCTTATTTTATCGTGATAATTTATCGATTTGTGGATTCTCAATAAAACAAAGGCAGATTTCTTAAGAGAATTAATGAGGACAAAATGACTAGTCATCTTGAAATCATTTGATAATGATGGAAAACTTGTAAAAAAGGTCCCTGGTTTATTTGATCACGGCTGATATTAGCTTTAAAGATCACTGTCATGACCATCAGGAGGATTCATAACTATCTGACAGGGACTTCTATCTGAATTCTTCAGATAGAAATCTTTAACAGAAAGACCCCATGCAGTTTCTGCCTGTGTTGGACTTTGATTTAAGTATATTCAGATGCGCTGATCAATAATGGGTACTCATCGATGTGACATTTTCATCTTAAATCAGTTACTACAGTTGTCAAGATGGCGTCTATGCTTGCTGGCTTGGCACTCCTGACATCTAAACATAAGTAATGGGAGAAAATTACATTTGTTTTCTTGAAAAAAAGGTTGATTATCTTGTGATAACAAAGCTTGTTTTCTTGAGATGAGGAAAAAATGTACTTGTGATCTCTAGAAGAGGTCGTTAAAAAATGCAACCATGGCTCTTCTTGGCTTCCATAGTTCATAGTGATTACTGAGTAATTTTGCCAATTTGATAGTTCCTCTCTGCTTATGTTACTTTTACAGTAAATTCATAATTATTACTTGCCAAACCATAATTACCAAAGAGGCTGCTGTTCAGCAAAAGTTTACATTGTACTGATGTAAGTAAAACTTAACACTTTGAGTGCAGAACTTTACTTTTTACTTTACTGTGTTACTTTTACTAAAGGAAAACATAGGTAGTTTTTCCACCACATAACTTAGTACTATACTTCGTACTAATTTGAGGTACTTGTACTTTAATTGACTACATCCATTCTCTGCTATTTTATGCATCTTGATGGATGAAAAAACAATCATTTTAATCCCTTCACACAATAGATATGATATTGAAGTGGGCAAAAAAATTTGCAAAATAAGTGCTTTTACTTTGCTTGTACTGAGAGTATATGTCCTCAAAAACACACCAAACAGAGAGCATGTTGTTTTCCTCCATAGCACAGCATGAGCATCCCCTGCTGGTTAAACGTGATAACTGACCAGTGGAGAACTGTTTTAGTACAGCACAGTGACAGCACCATCTACATGTGACACATGGTAATCTAACATTTGTGGTGCCAGAGCTCCACAAGCTTTTAAGGGATTATTTGTCTATGTAATGTCTGAGTGTCTGTTTTGTTAATGTGTGTGTGTGTGTGTGTGTGTGTGTGTGTGTGTGTGTGTGTGTGTGTGTGTGTGTGGATGTGTGTGTGTACAGGCCCATGAGTGCGTGGTGGAGTATGCAACGCCTCTGCTGACAATGTACAACATGTCTCAGGAGAGCAGTGCAGGTTTTGGGGAGCCCAAGCGCAGACAGCAGGTCCTGCTCTTCTACAGGACCCTGCAGGACATACTGGAGCACTCGCTGGAGTGTCGCAACCGCTACAAACTCATCCTGCTTAATGGTAGGTAGACAAACAAAGTGTGTGCCAGTGTGTGTGTGTCTGTGTGTGTGTGTGTGTGTGTGTGTGAGTAAACTTTATACACACCTCGGGACAGGAGACAGAGTGCTTTTAGGAGGATTTCAGCTTTTAGCTTATCCGTTTCCCCACAAGGATTGACAATCAGGATTTGTGTATTTATGGATTCTTTTGCATTTGTGTGTTTTTAAAAAAGGTTTTGTTGATACACAGCCACCTCATGCTGCACAGTGTGTCACTGAAATGAAGGATGAAAGTCAGATTATCATTGTTGGGAACTTTTTTCTGGCTGTGATCCGGTTACCTGTCCCCACATGAACTTTTTGTCTTTGTACTGGCAGTAAAAAACTCAAGTTATAAGAGTTCTAATTATTATTGTTATTAGAAGCAGAATGCTGAAACAAACCACTGATCATGTCGTCTTTGTCTTCGTCTTCTAGATGAGCATGAAGACGACCCTCACTTCCTGTCTAAAGCTATCCTCAGACACCTGCAGCAGCAGGAGAAAGAGGAGTTCTGCCTCACCCCACCTCCTCATCAGGAAATGGATCACCCGCTTGCGAGTACGTCAAGTGCTCCGCCAAGCGCTCCACCTTTGAACAATTACTGGCATAACCCTGAGCCAATGAGCAGGGAGCCTACGCTCATGTTTAGCCTGGAGAAACCTCAGCCTCTAAGAGAACCTGTCGAGAACACTGACTTTTATCAAGGAAAAACATAAACACATGGTGAGACATGAGTGGACTGGTACACCTCTTGACATTTTCTGATTTGTGAACCTCTGAAAAGACTTAGTAGTATCTGCTTGTGTATGAATTCATAGATTTTAAATAAATGCAAACATTTGCTTAGAAAAAAAGAGTTTTATTTTGATTTTTTCCTCAAGGGTTGAGGACCAGTGACAGGTGGTACCAAGATTATAGGTTTGGTTTCAACATTGTGGGGGGTGAGTATTAAACAGGAGGTCGGGGGGCTCTTCCCCAGAAGACAAAAGTGTAAAATACTTAATTTTACTGCAATCTGTTACATTTCTATGCCCAATTTATGATAAATGTCTTGATTTATGTCAAGGATAACACAACATCAAGTGACAATTCAAAATATAACAGAACATAGTGCAGTAAGGCTCTCAGGTATTCTGTATAACTTTAAAATATTTATTCTTTAGAAAGTTTATTTTCTAAGCCATGATACTTACTACTCATGTGCAACACAACAAAATGATGAAATTAAAAGTTGCAGGTCAGCTTTTCTTATTTAATAATATCCCTGCTGAGTCAACACGCACATGTTGGTAATTTTAAGAAAGAAGTCGTAATAATGTGAGACAGTCTTAATGTTATGTTAATAAAGTCCTAATTTCATGAGAATAAAGTCATAATATTTAAAGAGAAACTCTTTTTCCCCTATAGTCTGCTGTGCATTACATTACTTATCTGCTGATGAGGTAGTATCCGCTTCACAGGGTTTTCTGGTCATGAATTTTCTCGAAAGTTATGAATTTAGAAAAACTGTTTTCAGGCCTGGAAATGTTTTAGAATTAAAGAATGTTCTGGAAAAAGTTTTGAATATATATTATTTCAGCCACTATTTGAAATATGTTCATAAAAAATACTCCAAAAAATATCTACCATTTCACAAAATAAGTTCTGCGCTGCCTGACCATTGATTGGATCTCCATTTTTCTAGCCCCCCAAAAAGAGGCGCAGCCTTGATGTTTTGCAAATTGCAGCTAATCTGAAGCAACAATGTCTAACTTGTGAACAAAGATACAAGTGCTATCGGTTAACTTACCTGCAAATATCTAGGAGGTGTGTGTTTATAGGTCTACCTGTTTTAAGCTACTTAAACTGTGGGAACCCTGCCCTTAGACCATCTGAAAGATACAAAACTTTTTGGATGAGTCAAAATTTAAGGAAGTAGCCTAAAGGTTGTCAGAAAACAAGCAGTGGGAATGAACACTAGAAACTGTTTCTCTTCCAGTGTGAGGGAGATAACCCTTTGTACAGCCGATGGACATAATATTTGATTTAAACGCATATGGAGGTTATATCAAATTAGTGGTGCGCACAATTTTGGGTAATCAGAAAAATGGTAGAGATATATTCCCACTGTCCCAACTATAAATTATGCTAATGGGAGGTACCTAAACTGTTGTGTCATTGTCGCTGTCATCGTTATCAGTTGGGAAAAACATCACTGTATGTACTGACTTATGTTTCGAAATGGCTCTGGGTATAAACGGGTTAACTGATCATACCTGAATTCAGTGTGTGTGCAGCCAGTGGAAACACACTGCACAGATTGGAGATAAGGTGCACCCTGGAGGTGTTTACAAGACAGTTTGACAACCTCCGTCCTCTTTTAGAGAACAGGACACAATCTTCTGCCAACCTCCAGTTAATATGTAGTTGAATTACTCCAGAGTAGAGTCTACTTGCCCCATTTGGCTATTCAATAGGCTCATGTGACAGCAATCAACTATAAAATACTACTACTACTAATACTTTAATGCATGTACATGTTGCCACAAATTCTGCAAAGGTAATAAATGAGTTAAAAACAGCATGGAGTTAGTGTAGGAGAATGAGAAAAACATACATTAAAATAACATAAAAGTACATATTGAACACAGAACAGCTCAGATAATGAAATGATGTTTTAGAGAGAGGAGGAAGAGAAAGATATTCAGATCAATGTGTTTTATGACTGTGTAAACAGTCACAAGACACCTGACACCACGCCTGTTTATCTGTGTGTCACCTGAACACACACACCTCCTGACAGCAGCGCTGCAGCTGAAACTGCTCGCTGAGGTTGCATCAGATGTGTGTTTACAGCCCGTCTCTCTTCATGACAGGACAGAGGAGAGAGGAAGGACAGACGGATCCAAAACATGCTTAAGTGTAAACAGAGATTTTGAATAGTGCATGTTTAGATGATTCATAACATGCAAATGTAACATGTTTAATAAGAAACAAAATAAACAATCAATGGAGTATTGATTAACCTCAGCTGCACTGAGCCTGAAGTAAGCTTGACGGGTCAATTAAAAGCTCGAAACATGACATTCTGTTCATTTTACTGCTTTTCTCAAATGTTTGCTTTTTCTTGAAAAATACTCAGCAGCTCTCCCTTTTCAAACCTCTAAAAAAACCCTTCAAATTAAACAGGGAGAAAATTACCCTTTGGTAGGGGTGCAGAAGACTCACAGCTATGCAGGCCTTGACCTATAATGAGGGGTCACAGGTGGACTTTGTTTTAAGCCAAAGGTGTCAAAACCTTTTTGAATGGGAGCGAAATTAGATAATGTTCAAGTCCCTGGGCGCCAGCTGCTTCTCGCAGCACGATGGTTATAAAATCAAATAAAAAAATCAAATAAAAAAGAGACACAAGCAACTGTTCAGTGTAAAAGTATTTAACTGTCCATCATTCCTGAAAGAGGCGGCCCTCTCTGTCAACTTTATGCTTCGTTTCTGTGACCATGTCTGTTATCGAGCAGCTAATGTCTTCTGCTATGGTTGGTTACTTGTTTACCATCCTTTTATGAAAACACATTAGTTTCGAAGTTCCTACTTTGTATATGTCTACTAACTGTATGTGATACAGTTAGTATTACTGTAAGTGATATTACTTGATAAACTAATATTCCGTGGCATGCCACATAAAGTATATTTTTAAAGACAAGCCACAGACCGTTTAAAATCTGTCTGAGGGCCGTGATTGGCCCTGAGCTGAACTTTTGAAATGCCTGTTTTAAGTGGTCACAAATCAAAAAGGTGCTGCACTATAGGGGACTTTTTACCCTAATGTTCAAACAGAAGAGAACTAGATGGAAGTCAGATTCAAAGATCTGGACCGTGACAAGTGGAATTCAATAGGTTATCAGTTCACTCGTGTTGCTCTATATATCAGAAGCTGTGATAAACCAAACAAATGGACTGTATATGAGTCAGACTCAAGGTACAACTTTGGTGACTAGACTCAACTTGACTAAATAAAAATTGGAATTGCAACTCGACTTGCAGTGTAACACCAATGACTTGGTTTTGAGTATTTTCACTTGCAAATACTGGATACTTTCCCCAAAGCCCAAAGATTCAAAATAGGCAAATATTATTTAAAAAAAAAAAAGTGTTCCACGGATCAATTCTGAACACTGTTGTAGTTTATTGGGTGTTAGGGGAATGTGGGAGGTGGTGGTGGTGTGTCCTGCACCACTGGCACCAGCTGGTCCTTGTCGGTGAGAGAAATCCCTCTGATTGGCTGTTCAGCGAGACAAACGGAAGTAAGAAAAATAAACGAACGGCGAAAGTCAAGAGGGAGCGAGAGCTAAGCTAACAACTTATATAAGGTAAGAGTATCATTTTCAGCCATTGAACCGTTTAGCTGTTAACTAGCTTGTAACCGTTTATTTGTTAGTAGCATATTTGTGTTATTGCTTGCTGGCTCGTTGTAAATATGCTTTGTTCCGTCTACATCGGGTAGTGTTGTTTATGTGCTAACATGCTAACTAGCGCCTTCTCGGTCTTTGGACTTGACTCGGGACTATTTGGACTTGAGTGGAAAGACTTGAGACATATTTGTGACTTGCAAAACAATAACTTGGTCCCACCTCTGTTTTAAACAGCCGAGTAGCCTGGGTCAACAGTTTAACACCTCTTATAGCACAATGCGAACAAACGAAGCAAACTAAACACGCTTTTGCTTTCAGAAACAGCTACTTTCAGGCTGGAGAGCAAGCCTTCATATAAAGTCATTCACCACGTGCCTCTGATGTAAAGGACAATTTAGTCTCATTTGGATGACAATAGTCCTCAACAGAGACTAATGGCACTCTAATTAAGGAATGTTAGCATGCTAATATGCTAGCACCACTGTACCCAGCTACACCATTAAAGGCCCATTAGCTTGGCTGTCAAATCTTAGTCTTCATTGGATAACGTTAGTTCACAGTTCAGAAAATTGCACACCAGATATTTGTCAAAATAAAGTAGTGAGTTCATAAACATATACTTTTAAAAATATTTTGAGTAATTTGACAAATAAAAATAAACCTATGTTTCTCATAAGTCATAAGTGATTTTTTTCTTCTTCTGATTACATTATATTTATCTTGATAAATTGACTTTTGTATGGGAAAAAAATGGTTTGAAGAATCATTTTGGACTTTCCAAACTTGTAACGGATACAATGTAATAATGATTTTTTTAAAAAACATTTAATAGGATAAACAATGTATCCATTAATTTAAAAAAAGTGTATCTTGAAAAAAAGCGTTAGAATAAATAGTGGACTCTGGCTGCAATGGTATGAGATTTTCATGGTGTGATAACAGTTTTAGAAAATGTCAAATCATGGTATTACAGAAGTATCATTATTATCGTGCAAATGTACAGTGCAAAGTTATTGTCAACTTTCATATCATAGTATACCTTAAAACCGGTATATCACTGCAACTCTTAGCAGACTAAATTTTATTAAGAGCAAGGTTTTTGTTTCACCACAGTCCTTCTTTGTTAAGTTAGGATTTAAAAAACAACAACACTCACTAATGGCTGCAGACATGTGAGTTTTAGTTGTGGCCACAGTGAGGAGGACTTCCAGAAACAGGTCTGACCTGTTCTCTGCTAACAACTCTACATAACCAGGCAGCTGACATCAGCTGATGTTGATGGATGGATAACACTGACCGTTATTGTGACTGACTTTACATTTAACACTGACTCATTGTTCTCGTAGTTAGCTATGACTTCATAAAAAATTGAACTGGTCACCGCCACTGGGTGTGTACTGATTGTTCAACATAATGTGGAAGGTAACTAAAGTTTAATTTGGAACTGACAATAGATTTGTTATATGGTAAAATATAAATCACATGAGACTTGCGCTTCCGATACTGTCTCACAAACCCAGAGATCAAGACACATACGCACAGGAAGTATTGGGAAGTAGTGAGTTGTCACCACATGCAGTGGTTCCCCTGCATTTCCCCAGAAAGACACTTCCTCCTTGGTGGTAGGTCTTTCTGACAACGGCTTATATAATCTGAACGTGATTGGTTGCCAGCTGTGATGTCAGAGCAGGGAGATTTCTCAAGAGCGTGAGTCAGGCGTGAGAGGTTAACCTGCAAAAAAATCACCTCCTCTGCAGTGTGTTCTTGCACGTAGGGCCGTACAATGGACTTTATGGCAAACAGTACTGGCTACGTGTGTGTGTGCTGTCTGAATTTTTGTCCCAAAGTTAACAATTCATGGTTCCAACAATGTTAATATGACTATATCTTCCCCTCTATTAATCTAGAGCACAAATAACAAGGGACTGTTCATTATCTAATGGGGTGGGAGGGGTACTTTAGACAGTTTTTAAACTATCTGGGGAGGGAGTTTTGTTTTGTTTTTTTTGCTTAGGGGAGGGACATTCAATTTTAAATGGTCGTATTTCGTGTTTATTTTTAATGACCTCAGAATCCCAAAACCCTAAAGTGGGTTTGAAAAGCATATGTTCTTAAAAATTCTCCAAAATCACACCATCTGTCACAGCCAGAAACTGTGAAATATGATTATTTAGAGAGTGATGCATTTTCCCCCGGTTTCTTAGGAAAGCTCAAGGAAAAAATATGTGTTGCTGTGGGGAGGGTTATGATATAAAAGAAACCAAGTCACACCCTGGCCACCTCCCTATGTCTGAAAAGTAAAGTACAGTCCCTTATGCTACTACGTAACAGCAATTATGTTTTCTCAATTAAACTGTGGCCTAATCCGTATGAGACACTTTATTTATAGAACACACCCTGACAAACGCACTTCAGTGTAAAACAAATGGAAAAAAAACCAACTCCAGACTACAGTTAACAATAAAACCTTAAAATCCATTAAAAATTTACTGGCAGCCCAGTCAAAGGCAGCAAAAACCAGTTTGATAGTTATACATATGCTGTACATCTACAAGACATTTACTCGATGTATAGGTGACACATAACATCTTTGAGTTTGTAGGTATGTAATAAATAACTACGTTTTTTTTTTTTATATTTGTTAACTAATTGTAGCTCTAATCTGGGTGTTTTTATTGGTGGTAGGGGTCACATAAATCTGAAGCAATGGATGGAGAAGAAAAAAATAGTCCTGTGTTTAGTTGATACAAGTCTGATGCTCCACCAGGTGTGTGTGTGTGTGTGTGTGTGTGTGTGTGTGTGTGTGTGTGTGTGTGTGTGTGTGTGTGTGTGTCTGACTAGCGTGTGTCAGAGCAGGTTACTCACCTGTGAGTAAGGGAGAGATCATGCCACCGTGTCTAGACCTGACATGCTCACACTTTCTTATGTGCATCCATGTTAAGCAGAAATGAGGGTTAGATTTACTGTGAAATTACATAAAGTCTGTAACTAACATGAGGTTTGTACAATTCAACAAGGAAGATAAGCTGATTGAATTTGTTCTCAGTGAAATGCTTGGCAAACTCTGATACATGTTTGACAGGTTTTACATGTGTCACTGTGAACATTACAGAATTCCACAACAGTGTGTCATGGGTATACTAACTGAGCAAAGTCCGTACTGTTTTATTAAATTTCAACAGAATGATTGTACAAAGTATATAAATTGCGTTACTTTTTGTTAATTCCAGCCTCTGAATTCTTTAAACGTGTGTTTCTGTGCAATTTCTCTTGTTAGTTAGCCAACATTTACGGCAGATGTATTCAGAGTTAAACTTTTTTTCCCACCTGTGGAAAATTGTCTTCACTGTCTAGTGACATGTTATTGACTTAAGAATAGACTGAGACTTTTTACTTTTTCACTTTTTTGTATTAGTATTATCATTTTTCGTTTTCTTCCAAAGCACAAATGGAAACTGATGTATTTTTGGAACTGTAGTTGTACAATAATGTGGGCTTTATTAATAAAAACAAATCATTGCAAAAAAAAAAAGAAAGAATAGACTGAGATCCGAAGTCAAGAACTTAATTGTCCATTATATGGGATGAATTAATACAGGAAATAAGAGCTTAGGATACATTCAGAAAAGAAACTTCACACCTACTTCCCTGCTGTCCTGCATGGTTGAGCGGTGGGGGGTTCTATTGTATTTTAGAGGACAATAGGAAAAGCTCTCCTGCCCATTACATCAAGCTCATGCCAAATAAAAGAAATCAGGCGGGCTACTTCTGACTTTCCCACTGTCTGGGCTAGAGATTTAAAGAGTTCACAGTTTTCCCATGAATGCCCCCACACTTAAAATTCCCAGAGGGAAGCTTATTGTATGAGAATACTGTGCTGATGTACTCACGCCTTTCTTTAGATGTTAGACTTAGAACATTTTCCTTAATAATTTATACTATTTAAACTTACTTTTACTCTTTTTGTGTGTCCATACTTTCCCTTTGCTGAATCCTTTTACTTTTTGCTTTAACATAGTACATTAAATTTTGATTTTATTGTTTGTTTTCTATTTAAATGTGGCTTTTTTTTGTAAGCACATATAAATAATAATCATTATTAGTACATGTTATTAATAATGTATCAGCCATAGCAGTAGAAGTTGATATATGCTGTGGGAGTAGAGAAGTTGATACCACAACAACCTATATAAGATGTTGTGGTATCAATTTCTCTACTCCCACAGCATATAATTTATTTTTATAAAGACGGCATTATGTATGACCTATATGTTAGTCACAGTCTGGTAGATTTCCACTACAGCATATGTGCCCATTTAGTTTAATAGCAGTCTATAACTGAATGTTTAGTTTCTTCTTTAGATCCTTTACTTAAGTGAAATACCAATACTACAAAAACATACAAGTACTGTATATGTCCTGCATTAAAAAGCTTACAAAAGTGAAAGTAAAGACAAATGATCAGTAGAATTAACTCAAAATAAAAGTACTCATTAGCAGAAAAAAACAACCCTGTCAGTATACATTATGATGTAATTGGATCATTATTTGGTACAGGTGTATTAAATGTATACAAGCAGCATTTTAGTGTTGTTTCTTGAGATGTAGTTTTAACCACCTTTGTCATCATTTTATTTTATCAGCTGTAATTTCTGTAAACAATGTAAAGGTAGTTTCCTGGTAAGAACCCTGTGATATGGAGCTAATAATGCAGAAGTTTCCATAAAATAAAAGCTCCATTTTAATACTAACCAATATGTATTATTAATTCATCAGAATTTTTTTTCATACATGTTTTTTATGTCATGGCCCTCCCCAGAATGGCAAACAATTTCCTTGAGCCTTCCTGTGTGACTTGGGGAAAAAACATGGCCCTCCCTCCAGAATAAATAACCCCATTTCATAGTTTCTGGCTATGATAAATGGTGGGATTTGGGACTTTTTTTTTTGTTGAGAAAACATGCTTTTCAAACACACTTGGGGGTTTTGAGGTTCTGAAGGTATTTAAAACGAATACAAAATATGTCCATATTAAAACAAATGAAAACAACACAACTTCCTTGTGCTCAAAAATATTTGAAGTGACTCCCACATTTTGCACCACCCCTTCCCTCTTATAGATAGTGAACATTGCCTAAATACTGTTTGATCAATACCATTTGAATAATTTAGATTTTTAAAAAAAATAATTTTGAGATTATTATTTATGTATTTTTATTTTTTCCTGTATTGCGTACTTCTTTACTTTTAGTACCAGCACTTTAAGTACATGTCTTAATTACACTTACTGACTTTTACTGAAGTAGCATTTACATACACGACTATTACTTTTAAGAGAGTATTTTTTACCGCGTCGCAATAGTACTTTTACTCAAATGAAAAGACCTAAATAATCCGTCCACCACTGGTTACAAGTATGACATGTATCAGAGTCGTATTTAATCCCACTCATGTTATTTGTCATGAACTAGCTGTGTGTGACCCCCTCAGGTTGCCTCAGGTCGGTCTCTCTCTGTGCAATGCCCAGACATGTTGCATCAGGAAGCTTCTCGATTGAACCGGTCAGTCCCGCCCCCACGCGAGGGAGCTCAGCTGATGCAACGACAGCACCTCCGGTATAAAAGCTCGCGCTCGCCTTCCCTCGCTGCTCAGCTCAACCAAGTCACTACATGGAGAAAACACACGCTAAACGTTTGGAGGAGATACCGGAGCTTCACAAACCAGAATCAGGATGGTCGATACCGCGGCTCTGCTCTTTGGGCACGGAGCGCCCGTCTTTGCGGAGGAAGAAAGTGTCGTTGAGATGATAGGAAAATATTTCCTCCAGCTCACATCCCCGAGCAGAAAGACGAGCTCAGCCCGGCGGGGGAGTGTCGAGAGCTGCGACGAGACTGACAACAACTTGCCTTGTAAGTTGAAAAGTTTTGTGCAAAATAGAGATGAAGAAACAGGGGGAAAAAAAGCTCAATAAAACATCGAGGGCGCTCGGTTTTAATTACCCGAGTCATACTTATGTTTTTTAAATTGTAATGCTCAAATGTTAAAGTATCATAATAACATAGCAACCAGGTCTATATAATTTGGCGGAAGAGCAAATGTAGGGATGTTTCTGATGAAACTGAAGCAGGTCTTGGATCAGCTGATGACTCGCTGAGCTGGTCACACTGCTTCTTCTCTCAGCTGTCTTTATTTTGATGACTCCTGCTGTTCACTATAGCAAGACTTGCATCACGTGATTAAAGTAGTGACTAAGGTGGTATGATAAAGCAGGGTCAAACTCTTGCTTTTTTTAATGATTGACTGAAATTACATTTGAATATCAGTGGTGGCAAATTAAATATCAGCATAGAAATGTAACATTTTATCAAAAATGTACCACATATTCTAACAACACTCCTGGTTTCTTTCTACAGTTGCCGACGTGGACGCTGGTTTGGAGCATGAAGAACGGCTCCTGCAGCAGGAGGTGACCCGGCAGATAGAGCATTGTCTGACAGAGGCTAAAGCTTCTACCTTACACTGCCAGATGCTGCTGCTGCCTCGCCAGATGACCACCAGGGTTGGCCAGGACGTGGTGCGCTCCTCTGCTGATGAGCCCTGCGGCCTGCGGGGTGCTTCTATCAAGGTCTACGTTGAGGGCAAAGATGGCCTGAAGTCTGTGGGGAGCATCCTGGTAGATCAAAGTGTCACCCCGACATTTGAACTGTCTGTGATATTTAAGGCAGACAAGGACGACGGCTGGCCGCCGCTAAAGCACATCTTTGATACCAACAAAGTGCTGAAGCTGAGAGCAGAATACCGGCTGGTGAAGAGGAAACTCTACTCTTCAGCCAGCCCGGTCATTCATGATTTCAACTAGATTTTAACCCCTCTTTCACCGTTTACTTCTTTTTTAAAGTTTTGTTTTATGAATGTTATTCTTAACTTTATCTGAAATGTCAGGCATCATGCACAAAATTTGGCCCTGACTGTGCTGGAAAATGCTGGAGTTTCCCTGTGTTTTATCTCAGCTCTAAGACAATAGATTGTTCTGTATTCCTGTATGAATGAATGACTTGTGATTTCCTAAACACTGTAGCCAAATAAGAGTATTTTGCACAGAATGGTTGAATGTTAAAGTGTACACTGTAAACATAAAAAACTTCCTTCCAGGACTGGGCGGGTCCCACTCCTGATGTGTGCTGTACTTTTGTTATTTATGCAGTTGTAAAATAAATTTTTTATACTACAATTTCTTTGGTCCCGTGCTTGGATATAAGTATACTTATACATTTTTACATAGTGTACTGTACTGGATCCCGAGTTCTCCTACTAGGGGTCGTCGAAGCCTCAAGGGGGTTGAGAGGCCTTCTAAATTTTAAGGGGTGTAAGAAGGAAATAAATAAATATTGCACATGGCACAATATAATATTATATATATATATATATACACACATAATATATCTGGGGTATATTTTGGGCTGTCACATGGGTTTCCCCTATACATAGCATACAATACTGTGACATTTTTAGACATGATATACTAGCACCTTTTTTTTGGCATGTTGTGCTATGACTTTTTCCTTTTTTCCCCCCAATATGCTAGTATACTATGACTTTGTTTCCATTTTCTAAACGTACTATACATACTAGGGTATACAAGAACAGCCCCAGGCTCCTGAGACTGTTGTAGAAACTACTGGTTCTGCCTGGAAAACCCAAACCATTCCTTTGGCATGGAAGAGAGTGATCACCATTGTCATCCCAAAGGAGAAAGACTTCCATAACATCTGTCAGTTTAAACGCATCCAACTGCTAAACGTCAAAGGGAAGATTTTCTTCTCGATGATGGCAAAATAAATGACCAGCTACCTCTTGGCAAACAACTACACTGACACCAGTTGTCAGAAGGAAAGCGTCTTAAGGTTCCCCGACTGTGTTGAGCAATCAGCCATTATCTGGGATCAGATCCAAATAGCCAAGCACAATCAAGTCAAGTCTCCATGTAGTTTGGTCGGACCTTGCAAATGCCTACAGGCCTGTCCCCCATCAGCTCATCACCTTTGCCCTCAACTTCTTCCATATACCATCATGCATCCAGACACTGATAGCAACCTACTTCAACAACTTCCATATCTGCTAGATCTCAACTGGTTGGTTGTGCCATCTCCCCCATCCTCTTCACAGCATCCTGATTGGTGGAAGACAGATGGAGCAACATGGATGATGTCACCACCCTTCTTCAGCCAGCAGTATGCACCTCGAGACCCCATGAGGAGTGAGGAGCTGCTTACAATGGCCCAGATGAAAATAAAAACAGCTGAGTCCCGCAGTCTTTCAATCTGGAAAGGAGTCAGGAACGATAAAATATATCCTCCTCTGTTGATGGTGAGAAATCCAGCTCTTGGTGTTCCAACCTGTGTGAATACTTGGGAGGCTTTAAACTGAGAAAGACGTCAAAGTCTAATATATTGTTCAAAGCATCATGAAATGTCATTATGTTGTTCAGAAAATCATAAAAACGGCAGACTATAGTATGTTGTTCAAAAAATGATGAAAAACATCATAGCATAGTATGCCATTCAAAAGACCATAAAAATGACATTTTTGCACATCATAGAACCCCCCCCACCCATAAAACGATATTGTATAGTATGTCATTCAAAAACAAATGGTAAACGTGCAATATAATGATAAGTCGTTTAAAAAAATAATGAAAACATCACAGTTTCATTTAAAAAAATGATGAAAACGATGTAGCAGGGTATGTCATTCAAAATGTCATAAAAATGTCCTTGCATTGAATGATGTTCAGAAAATCAGAAAAACTTCATTGTATAATGTGTCATCCAAATAAAAAAAGTGATTCTATAATATGTTTGATCAAAAATGATAAAAATGCATACTATATGTCATTCAAGACATTATGAAAAATGTCATACCATATATGTCTTTCAAAAGATTATGAGAACTATATAGTACAATCTGTCATTGAAAAAGATGATTAAAATGTCAAAGAATCGTATTTTGTTCAAAAATGAATAAAATTTCATAGTATGGTATGTTGAGAAAATGATAATAATGTATAATGCCAAAGTTTGTTGTCCATAAAATGCTAAAAACGTCAATAAAAACCTCATGGTATAGTATTTAAACCAAAAAATGCGAAAAAACATTAATGGATAGTATGTTTTCCAAAAATTGATTAAAACATCATAGTATATTATGTCACTGCAAAAATGCTCAGAACATCATAGTATATTGTGCCAATATAGTATTTATATATATATGTAATATCTTGTCATTGAAAAAAAACAAAAAACTGTTATGATACAGTAAGTGAATAAATGGTTGAAAAAGTCATCGTTACAAATGCCAAAAAAGTCAAAATATAGAATACTGAAGTAATTACAATGACGCATGTTGAAAAAACATTTTAAAATCCCCAAAACTTTTAATATGTTTAAAAAAAGTCATAGAATACTTGGTGGAAGAAGATTATACAATAGCATGTCAGAGAAACAGTCAAAACTTTCACCATGTCAAATGTTAGGACAAATCATACTGTAGCAGCAGTTAAAGAAGATTATAGTCTAGCATGTCGAACAAACGGTCAAAAAATTCAACATTACAAAAAAAAGTCCTGGCATAAAATGTTGAAACTTCTCATACGATAGAATGAACAGTCTAAAAAGTTTTTTCAACAGGCGATACGAAAACCTTCCTCCACATGCTGTTCTATGACTTTTTTCAGCATGTGGAGCAAGCACTTTTTTGAGCAGTTTTTCCCTGTGCAAAAGTATGGCTTTTTTTTGCCAAAAAAGCTATACTATAAACAGCCTTAACATGCTGTTCTATGACTTTTTTCAGTATTTGGAGAGATCGCTTTTTTGACCATTTTCCCTGGGCTATAGTATGACTTTTTTTCCATACTACATTTTGGCCTAAAACACTCAAAATCTTGACTTTTTAGACCATTTTTTTCAACAGGCTATACTTTAAATAGCATCAACATGCTGTTCTATTAGTTTTTTCAGTATTTGGAGAGATTGCTTTTTTGACCATTTTCCCTGGGCTATAGTATGACTTTTTTTGCCAAACTAAAGTTTCGCCTAAAACGCTCAAAATCTTGACTTTTTAGATCATTTTTTCAACAGGCTATACTATAAACAGCCTCAACATGCTGTTCTATGACTTTTTTCAGTATTTGGAGAGATCGCTTTTTTGACCATTTTCCCTGGGCTATAGTATGACTTTCTTTGCCAAACTAAAGTTTCGCCTAAAACGCTCAAAATCTTGACTTTTTAGATCATTTTTTCAACAGGCTATACTATTAACAGCATCAACATGCTGTTCTATTAGTTTTTTCAGTATTTGGAGAGATCGCTTTTTTGACCATTTTCCCTGGGCTATAGTATGACTTTTTTTGCCAAACTAAAGTTTCGCCTAAAACGCTCAAAATCTTGACTTTTTAGATCATTTTTTCAACAGGCTTTACTATAAACAGCCTCAACATCCTGTTCTATTAGTTTTTCAGCATTTCAAATGATCACTTTTTCCACCATTTTTCCCTGAGCTATAGTATGGCTTTTTTTCCATACTACATTTTGGCCTAAAACACTCAAAATATTGACTTTTTAGTCCATTTTTTCAACAGGCTATACTATAAACAGCCTCAACATGCTGTTCTATTAGTTTTTTCAGCATTTTGAAGGATCACTTTTTTCACCATTTTCCCTGGTGCTTAGTATGACTTTTTTTTGCCAAACTAAAGTTTCACCTAAAACGCTCAAAATCTTGACTTTTTAGATCATTTTTTCAACAGGCTATACTATTAACAGCATCAACATGCTGTTCTATTAGTTTTTTCAGTATTTGGAGAGATCGCTTTTTTGACCATTTTCCCTGGGCTATAGTATGACTTTTTTTGCCAAACTAAAGTTTCGCCTAAAACGCTCAAAATCTTGACTTTTTAGATCATTTTTCAACAGGCTTTACTATAAACAGCCTCAACATCCTGTTCTATTAGTTTTTCAGCATTTCAAATGATCACTTTTTCCACCATTTTTCCCTGAGCTATAGTATGGCTTTTTTTTCCATACTACATTTTGGCCTAAAACACTCAAAATATTGACTTTTTAGTCCATTTTTTCAACAGGCTATACTATAAACAGCCTCAACATGCTGTTCTATGACTTTTTTCAGTATTTGGAGAGATTGCTTTTTTGACCATTTTCCCTGGGCTATAGTATGACTTTTTTGCCAAACTAAAGTTTCGCCTAAAACGCTCAAAATCTTGACTTTTTGGATCATTTTTTCAACAGGCTATACTATAAATAGCATCAACATGCTGTTCTATCAGTTTTTTCAGTATTTGGAGAGATCGCTTTTTTGACCATTTTTTCCTGGGCTATAGTATGACTTTTTTTGCCAAACTAAAGTTTCGCCTAAAACACTCAAAATCTTGACTTTTTAGATCATTTTTTCAACAGGCTATACTAAAAACAGCCTCAACATGCTGTTCTATGACTTTTTTCAGTATTTGGAGAGATCGCTCTTTTGACCATTTTCCCTGGGCTATAGTATGACTTTTTTTGCCAAACTAAAGTTTCACCTAAAACGCTCAAAATATTGACTTTTTAGATCATTTTTTCAACAGGCTATACTAAAAACAGCCTCAACATGCTGTTCTATGACTTTTTTCAGTATTTGGAGAGATCGCTTTTTTGACCATTTTCCCTGGGCTATAGTATGACTTTTTTTGCCAAACTAAAGTTTCGCCTAAAAGGCTCAAAATCTTGACTTTTTGGATCATTTTTTCAACAGGTTATACTATTAACAGCATCAACATGCTGTTCTATTAGTTTTTTCAGTATTTGGAGAGATCGCTTTTTTGACCATTTTCCCTGGGCTATAGTATGACTTTTTTTTCCAAACTAAAGGTTCGCCCTAAAACGCTCAAAATCTTGACTTTTAGATCATTTTTCAACAGGCTTTACTATAAACAGCCTCAACATCCTGTTCTATTAGTTTTTCAGCATTTCAAATGATCACTTTTTCCACCATTTTTCCCTGGGCTATAGTATGGCTTTTTTCCATACTACATTTTGGCCTAAAACGCTCAAAATATTGACTTTTTAGACCGTTTTTTCAACAGGCTATACTATAAACAGCCTCAACATGCTGTTCTATTAGTTTTTTCAGCATTTTGAAGGATCACTTTTTTCACCATTTTTCCCTGGGCTATAGTATGACTTTTTTTGCCAAACTAAAGTTTCGCCTAAAACGCTCAAAATATTGACTTTTTAGTCCATTTTTTCAACAGGCTATACTATAAACAGCCTCAACATGCTGTTCTATGACTTTTTTCAGTATTTGGAGAGATCGCTTTTTTGACCATTTTCCCTGGGCTATAGTTTGACGTTTTTGCCAAACTAAAGTTCTGCCTAAAACGCTCAAAATCTTGACTTTTGGATCATTTTTCAACAGGCTATACTATAAACAGCCTCAACATGCTGTTCTATGACTTTTTCAGTATTTGGAGAGATCACTTTTTGACCATTTTTCCCTGGGCTATAGTATGACTTTTTTGCCAAACTAAACTTTGGCCTGAAACACTCAAAATATTGACTTTTTGGATCATTTTTTCAACAGGCTATACTATAAACAGCCTCAACATGCTGTTCTATGACTTTTTTCAGTATTTGGAGAGATCGCTTTTTTGACCATTTTCCCTGGGCTATAGTATGACTTTTTTTGCCAAACTAAAGTTTCGCCTTAAACGCTCAAAATATTGACTTTTAGATCATTTTTCAACAGGCTATACTATAAACAGCCTCAACATGCTGTTCTATGACTTTTTTCAGTATTTGGAGAGATCGCTTTTTTGACCATTTTCCCTGGGCTATAGTATGACTTTTTTTGCCAAACTAAAGTTTCGCCTAAAACGCTCAAAATCTTGACTTTTTAGATCATTTTTTCAACAGGCTATACTAAATAGCATCAACGTGCTGTTTTATTAGTTTTTCAGTATTTCAAATGATCACTTTTTCCACCATTTTTCCCTGAGCTATAGTATGGCTTTTTTCCATACTACATTTTGGCCTAAAACACTCAAAATCTTGACTTTTTAGTCCATTTTTTCAACAGGCTATACTATAAACAGCCTCAACATGCTGTTCTATTAGTTTTTTCAGCATTTTGAAGGATCACTTTTTTCACCATTTTTCCCTGGGCTATAGTATGACTTTTTTTGCCAAACTAAAGTTTCGCCTAAAACGCTCAAAATATTGACTTTTTAGTCCATTTTTTCAACAGGCTATACTATAAACAGCCTCAACATGCTGTTCTATGACTTTTTTCAGTATTTGGAGAGATCGCTTTTTTGACCATTTTTCCCTGGGCTATAGTATGACTTTTTTTTGCCAAACTAAAGTTCTGCCTAAAACGCTCAAAATCTTGACTTTTTGGATCATTTTTTCAACAGGCTATACTATAAACAGCCTCAACATGCTGTTCTATTAGTTTTTTCAGTATTTGGAGAGATCGCTTTTTGACCATTTTACCTGGGCTATAGTATGACTTTTTTGCCAAACTAAAGTTTCACTTAAAATGCTCAAAATCTTGACTTTTTAGATCATTTTTTCAACAGGCTATACTATAAACAGCCTCAACATTCTGTTCTATTACTTTTTCAGTATTTGGAGAGATCGCTTTTTGACCATTTTACCTGGGCTATAGTATGACTTTTTTTGCCAAACTAAAGTTCTGTCTAAAACACTCAAAATCTTGACTTTTTAGATCATTTTTTCAACAGGCTATACTATAAATAGCATCAACATGCTGTTGATTGTTGTTTTTCAGTATTTGGAGAGATCACTTTTTCCACCATTTTTCCCTGGGCTATAGTATGACTTTTTTTGCCAAACTAAAGTTTCGCCTAAAACGCTCAAAATCTTGACTTTTTAGATCATTTTTTCAACAGGCTATACTATAAACAGCCTCAACATGCTGTTCTATTACTTTTTTCAGTATTTGGAGAGATCGCTTTTTTGACCATTTTCCCTGGGCTATAGTATGACTTTCTTTGCCAAACTAAAGTTTAGCCTAAAACGCTCAAAATCTTGACTTTTTAGATCATTTTTTCAACAGGCTATACTATTAACAGCATCAACATGCTGTTCTATTAGTTTTTCAGTATTTGGAGAGATCGCTTTTTTGACCATTTTCCCTGGGCTATAGTATGACTTTTTTTGCCAAACTAAAGTTTCGCCTAAAACGCTCCAAATCTTGACTTTTTAGATCATTTTTTCAACAGGCTATACTATAAACAGCCTCAACATTCTGTTCTATTAGTTTTTCAGCATTTCAAATGATCACTTTTTCCACCATTTTTCCCTGAGCTATAGTATGGCTTTTTTCCATACTACATTTTGGCCTAAAACACTCAAAATATTGACTTTTTAGACCATTTCTTCAACAGGCTATACTATAAACAGCATCAACATGCTGTTCTATTAGTTTTTTCAGCATTTTGAAGGATCACTTTTTTCACCATTTTCCCTGGGCTATAGTATGACTTTCTTTGCCAAACTAAAGTTTCGCCTAAAACGCTCAAAATCTTGACTTTTTAGATCATTTTTTCAACAGGCTATACTATTAACAGCATCAACATGCTGTTCTATTAGTTTTTCAGTATTTGGAGAGATCGCTTTTTGACCATTTTCCCTGGGCTATAGTATGACTTTTTTGCCAAACTAAAGTTTCGCCTAAAACGCTCAAAATCTTGACTTTTTAGATCATTTTTTCAACAGGCTTTACTATAAACAGCCTCAACATCCTGTTCTATTAGTTTTTCAGCATTTCAAATGATCACTTTTTCCACCATTTTTCCCTGAGCTATAGTATGGCTTTTTTTCCATACTACATTTTGGCCTAAAACACTCAAAATATTGACTTTTTAGACCATTTCTTCAACAGGCTATACTATAAACAGCATCAACAAGCTGTTCTATTAGTTTTTCAGCATTTTGAAGGATCACTTTTTTCACCATTTTTCCCTGGGCTATAGTATGACTTTTTTTGCCAAACTAAAGTTTCGCCTAAAACGCTCAAAATATTGACTTTTTAGTCCATTTTTTCAACAGGCTATACTATAAACAGCCTCAACATGCTGTTCTATGACTTTTTTCAGTATTTGGAGAGATCGCTTTTTTGACCATTTTTCCCTGGGCTATAGTATGACTTTTTTTTGCCAAACTAAAGTTCTGCCTAAAACGCTCAAAATCTTGACTTTTTGGATCATTTTTTCAACAGGCTATACTATAAACAGCCTCAACATGCTGTTCTATGACTTTTTTCAGTATTTGGAGAGATCACTTTTTTGACCATTTTTCCCTGGGCTATAGTATGACTTTTTTTGCCAAACTAAAGTTTTGCCTAAAACGCTCAAAATCTTGACTTTTTAGATCATTTTTTCAACAGGCTATACTATAAACAGCCTCAACATGCTGTTCTATGACTTTTTTCAGTATTTGGAGAGATCGCTTTTTTGACCATTTTACCTGGGCTATAGTATGACTTTTTTGCCAAACTTAAGTTTAGCCTAAAACGCTCAAGATCTGGACTTTTTAGGTCATTTTTCAACAGGCTATACTATAAACAGCCTCAACATGCTGTTCTATGACTTTTTTCAGTATTTGGAGAGATCGCTTTTTTGACCATTTTCCCTGGGCTATAGTATGACTTTTTTTGCCAAACTAAAGTTTCGCCTAAAACGCTCAAAATCTTGACTTTTTAGATCATTTTTTCAACAGGCTTTACTATAAACAGCCTCAACATCCTGTTCTATTAGTTTTTCAGCATTTCAAATGATCACTTTTTCCACCATTTTTCCCTGAGCTATAGTATGGCTTTTTTTCCATACTACATTTTGGCCTAAAACACTCAAAATCTTGACTTTTTGGATCATTTTTTCAACAGGCTATACTATAAACAACTTCAACATGCTGTTCTATTAGTTTTTTCAGCATTTTGAAGGATCACTTTTTTCACCATTTTTCCCTGGGCTATAGTATGACTTTTTTTTGCCAAACTAAAGTTCTGCCTAAAACGCTCAAAATATTGACTTTTTAGTCCATTTTTTCAACAGGCTATACTATAAACAGCCTCAACATGATGGTCTATGACTTTTTCAGTATTTGGAGAGATCGCTTTTTGACCATTTTTCCCTGGGCTATAGTATGACTTTTTTGCCAAACTAAAGTTCTGCCTAAAACGCTCAAAATCTTGACTTTTTGGATCATTTTTCAACAGGCTATACTATAAACAGCCTCAACATGCTGTTCTATTAGTTTTTTCAGTATTTGGAGAGATCGCTTTGACCATTTTACCTGGGCTATAGTATGACTTTTTTTGCCAAACTAAAGTTTCGCCTAAAATGCTCAAAATCTTGACTTTTTAGATCATTTTTCAACAGGCTATACTATAAACAGCCTCAACATGCTGTTCTATGACTTTTTTCAGTATTTGGAGAGATCGCTTTTTTGACCATTTTCCCTGGGCTATAGTATGACTTTTTTTGCCAAACTAAAGTTTCGCCTAAAACGCTCAAAATCTTGACTTTTTGGATCATTTTTTCAACAGGCTATACTATAAACAGCCTCAACATGCTGTTCTATGACTTTTTTCAGTATTTGGAGAGATCACTTTTTTGACCATTTTTCCCTGGGCTATAGTATGACTTTTTTTGCCAAACTAAAGTTTCGCCTAAAACGCTCAAAATCTTGACTTTTTAGATCATTTTTTCAACAGGCTATACTATAAACAGCCTCAACATGCTGTTCTATGACTTTTTTCAGTATTTGGAGAGATTGCTTTTTTGACCATTTTCCCTGGGCTATAGTATGACTTTTTTTTGCCAAACTAAAGTTTCACCTAAAACGCTCAAAATCTTGACTTTTTAGATCATTTTTTCAACAGGCTATACTATTAACAGCATCAACATGCTGTTCTATTAGTTTTTCAGTATTTGGAGAGATCGCTTTTTGACCATTTTCCCTGGGCTATAGTATGACTTTTTTTGCCAAACTAAAGTTTCGCCTAAAACGCTCAAAATCTTGACTTTTTAGATCATTTTTTCAACAGGCTTTACTATAAACAGCCTCAACATCCTGTTCTATTAGTTTTTCAGCATTTCAAATGATCACTTTTTCCACCATTTTTCCCTGAGCTATAGTATGGCTTTTTTTCCATACTACATTTTGGCCTAAAACACTCAAAATATTGACTTTTTAGACCATTTCTTCAACAGGCTATACTATAAACAGCATCAACATGCTGTTCTATTAGTTTTTTCAGCATTTTGAAGGATCACTTTTTTCACCATTTTTCCCTGGGCTATAGTATGACTTTTTTTGCCAAACTAAAGTTTCGCCTAAAACGCTCAAAATCTTGACTTTTTAGACCGTTTTTTCAACAGGCTATACTATAAACAGCCTCAACATGCTGTTCTATGACTTTTTTCAGTATTTGGAGAGATCGCTTTTTTGACCATTTTTCCCTGGGCTATAGTATGACTTTTTTTGCCAAACTAAAGTTCTGCCTAAAACGCTCAAAATCTTGACTTTTAGATCATTTTTTCAACAGGCTATACTATAAACAGCCTCAACATGCTGTTCTATTAGTTTTTTCAGTATTTGGAGAGATCGCTTTTTTGACCATTTTACCTGGGCTATAGTATGACTTTTTTTGCCAAACTAAAGTTTCGCCTAAAATGCTCAAAATCTTGACTTTTTAGATCATTTTTTCAACAGGCTATACTATAAACAGCCTCAACATGCTGTTCTATGACTTTTTTCAGTATTTGGAGAGATCGCTTTTTTGACCATTTTACCTGGGCTATAGTATGACTTTTTTTGCCAAACTAAAGTTTCGCCTAAAACGCTCAAAATCTTGACTTTTTAGATCATTTTTTCAACAGGCTATACTATAAACAGCCTCAACATGCTGTTCTATTATTTTTTCAGCATTTCAAATGATCACCTTTTCCACCATTTTTCCCTGAGCTATAGTATGGCTTTTTTTCCATACTACATTTTGGCCTAAAATACAATCGGTCAAAATATTGACTTTTTCTAACAGGCTATACTATAAATACCCTCAACATGGTATTCTATTAGTTTTTCAGCATTTGAAAGTATCACTTTTTTGAATATTTTTCCCTGAGCTATAGTATGGCCTTTTTTTTCCAAACTAAAGTTCTGTCTAAAACACTCAAAATCTTGACTTTTTAGATCATTTTTTCAACAGGCTATACTATAAACAGCCTCAACATGCTGTTCTATGACTTTTTTCAGTATTTGGAGAGATCGCTTTTTTGACCATTTTTCCCTGGGCTATAGTATGACTTTTTTTTGCCAAACTAAAGTTCTGCCTAAAACGCTCAAAATCTTGACTTTTTGGATCATTTTTTCAACAGGCTATACTATAAACAGCCTCAACATGCTGTTCTATTAGTTTTTTCAGTATTTGGAGAGATCGCTTTTTTGACCATTTTCCCTGGGCTATAGTATGACTTTCTTTGCCAAACTAAAGTTTCGCCTAAAACGCTCAAAATCTTGACTTTTTAGATCATTTTTTCAACAGGCTATACTATAAACAGCCTCAACATGCTGTTCTATGACTTTTTTCAGTATTTGGAGAGATCGCTTTTTTGACCATTTTCCCTGGGCTATAGTATGACTTTTTTTGCCAAACTAAAGTTTCACCTAAAACGCTCAAAATATTGACTTTTTAGACCGTTTTTTCAACAGGCTATACTATAAACAGCCTCAACATGCTGTTCTATGACTTTTTTCAGTATTTGGAGAGATCGCTTTTTTGACCATTTTCCCTGGGCTATAGTATGACTTTTTTTGCCAAACTAAAGTTTCACCTAAAACGCTCAAAATATTGACTTTTTAGACCGTTTTTTCAACAGGCTATACTATAAACAGCCTCAACATGCTGTTCTATTAGTTTTTTCAGTATTTGGAGAGATCGCTTTTTTGACCATTTTCCCTGGGCTATAGTATGACTTTTTTTGCCAAACTAAAGTTTCGCCTAAAACGCTCAAAATCTTGACTTTTTGGATCATTTTTTCAACAGGCTATACTATAAACAGCCTCAACATGCTGTTCTATTAGTTTTTTCAGTATTTGGAGAGATCGCTTTTTTGACCATTTTCCCTGGGCTATAGTATGACTTTTTTTTACCAAACTAAAGTTTTTCCTAAAATGCTCAAAATCTTGACTTTTAGATCATTTTTTCAACAGGCTATACTATAAACAGCATCAACATGCTGTTCTATTACTTTTTCAGTATTTGGAGAGATCGCTTTTTTGACCATTTTCCCTGGGCTATAGTATGACTTTTTTTGCCAAACTAAAGTTTCGCCTAAAACGCTCAAAATCTTGACTTTTTAGATCATTTTTTCAACAGGCTATACTATAAACAGCCTCAACATGCTGTTCTATGACTTTTTTCAGTATTTGGAGAGATCGCTTTTTTGACCATTTTCCCTGGGCTATAGTATGACTTTTTTTGCCAAACTAAAGTTTCACCTAAAACGCTCAAAATATTGACTTTTTAGTCCATTTTTTCAACAGGCTATACTATAAACAGCCTCAACATGCTGTTCTATTAGTTTTTTCAGTATTTGGAGAGATCGCTTTTTTGACCATTTTCCCTGGGCTATAGTATGACTTTTTTTGCCAAACTAAAGTTTCGCCTAAAACGCTCAAAATATTGACTTTTTAGTCCATTTTTTCAACAGGCTATACTATAAACAGCCTCAACATGCTGTTCTATGACTTTTTTCAGTATTTGGACAGATGCTTTTTTGACCATTTTACCTGGGCTATAGTATGACTTTTTTTGCCAAACTAAAGTTCTGCCTAAAACGCTCAAAATCTTGACTTTTTGGATCATTTTTCAACAGGCTATACTATAAACAGCCTCAACATGCTGTTCTATTAGTTTTTCAGTATTTGGAGAGATCGCTTTTTGACCATTTTACCTGGGCTATAGTATGACTTTTTTTGCCAAACTAAAGTTTCGCCTAAAATGCTCAAAATCTTGACTTTTTAGATCATTTTTTCAACAGGCTATACTATAAACAGCCTCAACATGCTGTTCTATGACTGTTTTCAGTATTTGGAGAGATCTCTTTTTTGACCATTTTTCCCTGGGCTATAGTATGACTTTTTTTTGCCAAACTAAAGTTCTGCCTAAAACGCTCAAAATCTTGACTTTTTAGATCATTTTTTCAACAGGCTATACTATAAACAGCCTCAACATGCTGTTCTATTAGTTTTTTCAGTATTTGGAGAGATCGCTTTTTTGACCATTTTCCCTGGGCTATAGTATGACTTTTTTTGCCAAACTAAAGTTTCGCCTAAAACGCTCAAAATCTTGACTTTTTGGATCATTTTTTCAACAGGCTATACTATAAACAGCCTCAACATGCTGTTCTATTAGTTTTTTCAGTATTTGGAGAGATTGCTTTTTTGACCATTTTATGACTTTTTTTGCCAAACTAAAGTTTCGCCTAAAACGCTCAAAATATTGACTTTTTAGTCCATTTTTTCAACAGGCTATACTATAAACAGCCTCAACATGCTGTTCTATGACTGTTTTCAGTATTTGGAGAGATCGCTTTTTTGACCATTTTCCCTGGGCTATAGTATGACTTTCTTTGCCAAACTAAAGTTTCGCCTAAAACGCTCAAAATCTTGACTTTTTAGATCATTTTTTCAACAGGCTATACTATAAACAGCCTCAACATGCTGTTCTATGACTTTTTTCAGTATTTGGAGAGATCGCTTTTTTGACCATTTTTCCCTGGGCTATAGTATGACTTTTTTTTGCCAAACTAAAGTTCTGCCTAAAACGCTCAAAATCTTGACTTTTTGGATCATTTTTTCAACAGGCTATACTATAAACAGCCTCAACATGCTGTTCTATTAGTTTTTTCAGTATTTGGAGAGATCGCTTTTTTGACCATTTTCCCTGGGCTATAGTATGACTTTCTTTGCCAAACTAAAGTTTCGCCTAAAATGCTCAAAATCTTGACTTTTTAGATCATTTTTTCAACAGGCTATACTATAAACAGCCTCAACATGCTGTTCTATTAGTTTTTCAGTATTTCAAATGATCACTTTTTCCACCATTTTTCCCTGAGCTATAGTATGGCTTTTTTTCCATACTACATTTTGGCCTAAAACACTCAAAATATTGACTTTTTAGACCATTTCTTCAACAGGCTATACTATAAATAGCATCAACATGCTGTTCTATTAGTTTTTTCAGCATTTTGAAGGATCACTTTTTCCACCATTTTTCCCTGGGCTATAGTATGACTTTTTTTTGCCAAACTAAAGTTCTGCCTAAAACGCTCAAAATCTTGACTTTTTAGATCATTTCTTCAACAGGCTATACTATAAACAGCCTCAACATGCTGTTCTATGACTTTTTTTCAGTATTTGGGGAGATCGCTTTTTTGACCATTTTTCCCTGGGCTATAGTATGGCTTTTTTTTGTTAAACTAAAGTTTTGCCTAAAAGGCTCAAAATATTGACTTTTTGGAATGTTTTTTCAATAAACTATACCATTTAGTCCCTGAACATGCTGTTCTATGACTTTTGGAAGTATTTGGGGAGATCACTTTTTTGATCATTTTTTTCATGGGCTATAGTATGGCTATTTTTCCATACTACATTTTGGCCTAAAACGTTCAAAATATTGACTATTCAGAACATTTTTTCAACAGGCTATACTATAAATAGCATCAACATGCTGTTCTATTAGTTTTTCAGCATTTCAAAGGATCACGTTTTTCACCATTTTTCCCTGGGTTATAGTATGGCTTTTTTGTTTTGTTTTGTTTTTTTGGAATGTTTTTTCAATAAACTATAACATTTAGTGTCTGAACATGCTGTTCCATGACTTTTATCAGTATTTGGGGAGGTCACTTTTTTCACCATTTTTCCCTGGGCTATAGTATGGCCTCTTTTTCCAAACTAAACTTTGGCCTAAAATGCTCAAAATCTTGACTTTTTCGATCAGGCTATATTTTAAACAGCCTCAACATGCTGTTCTGTGACTTTTTTCAGTATTTGGAGAGATCACTTTTTTGACCATTTTTCCCTGGGCTTTATTCATGGCGTTTTCTCCATACTAAACTTTGGTCTAAATTGCTCAAAATATTGACTCTTAGACCATTTTTTTTCAACAGGCTTTATTTGTTACAAATCCAGCTCGAAATGGGGAAAAGGGAAGTAACACACACACAATCGTTGGAGGGGATTATGAATTAAGGTGTATTTATTTAAAAAAAAGGACATGTGGATACTAAGTGCAAAACAGATAAGGGCTGCCAGGTGCTGTCACAACAATGAGATAAATATAACAAAAAGAGGACTCCTTAAAGCAAAACTGGAGCTGATTATCTAAAGCTAAAGATTACAGTGGCAACTAACTCAAATACCTTTAAAACAAAACCTAGCTAACTACTCTACTATGTGAATAATTAGAAAGACAAATGACCAGAACCTCTGAACCTAGTGAAACTAAACAGTGACAAAACCTATGATGAGTGCAGCACGATATCTGTATTTTAGCCTTACCCTGGCGCAAATCTGGGACGCGCACAGGAATAGAGTTCTCTTACAATTTACACAATTCACAAGAAACAACTTAGCAATGAGGAGGTACGGGTGGTGTCTGCCGCCATCAGCAGAGCACACCAGACTTTTATAACCGCTGTCCCTCCTGGATTGGCGGAGCCCGCACCGTCAAGGTGCACCAATCACCAGCCACCGGGAAGGCCACATCCTCTGGGAACAGCTGTAACTCAAATTGATAGTTAGACACACACACACATACATACATCCACATACAGCCAGAGGTAGATAAGAGCTCATGGCCCAGGGACGTAGCAATACTATAAACAACCTCAAAATGCTGTTCTGTGACTTTTTCACCATTTTTCCCTGAGCTATGGTTTGGCTTTTTTGGCCATACTAAACTTTGGCCTAAAACGCTCAAAATATTAACTTTTTAGACTGCTTTTCAACAGGCTGAACAATGAAAGGCCTCAACATGTTGTTCTATGACTCTTTTCAGTATTTGGAGAGATCACTTTTTTCACCATTTTGCCCTGGGCTATAGTATGGCTTTTCTTGCCAAACTAAACTTTGTCCTAAATTGGTCAAAATATTGACTTAATGAGACTGTTTTTTTAAGAGGCTATACTATAAACAGCCTCAACATACTGTTCTATGACTTTTTTCAGCGTTTCGAAAGATCGCTTTTTTGACCATTTTTCCCTGGGATATAGTATGGCTTTTTTTTTTTGCCAAACTAAAGTTTCGCCTAAAATGCTCAAAATATTGACTTTTTGGAATGTTTTTTTCAATAAACTATAACATTTAGTGCCTGAACATGTTGTTCTATGACTTTTATCAGTATTTGGGGAGGTCACTTTTTTGACCAATTTTCCCTGGGCTATAGCATGGCTTTTTTTTTGCCAAACTAAACCTTGTCCTAAATCGGTCAAAATATTGACTTTTTCGACCATTTTTTCAACAGGCTATACTATAAATACCCTCAACATGCTTTTTATACAATTTTTCCTGGGCTATAGTGTGGCTTTTTTCGCCAAACTAAAGTTTCGCCTAAAAGGCTCAAAATATTGACTTTTGGACATTTTTTTTCAACAGGCTATAATATAAACTGCCTCAACATGCTGTTCTATGACTTTTTTCAGCATTTGAAACGATCTGTTTTGACCATTTTGGTCAAAATAGAATGTCAGAAACATTAAAAAAGTTATCATTCACAGTGAGGACAAAAAGTATTAGTATGGTTTTCGTAAATCATGACATAGTATGTCCACCAAAAGTCCAAAAACGTAACATTTCAAATGTTGAAAAAAGCCATAGCACGGTATGTTGAAAAATGGCACACTATAGAATGTCGAGAAATGGTCGTCTAAGTTACCATTCGAAATTTGACAAAAGTCATAGTTTAGCATGATTAAGATCATACTAGCACACGCCAGTGTTCCCAATGTCCAAAAAATTGTTAAGTTAGTATAGTTAAGCCTGTCCAAAAAAATTGTCCAAAAATTCAATATTTCAAGTGTTTAACACTCATAGTATAGTATGTCCAAAATCACCATTCTATACTATGTTGAAAAAGTCATCATTACAAATGTCGCAATAAGTCATCATATAAGATTTTGAAAATCATATGTTTAACAAAACAAAACAAAACAAAAAAAAACAGTCCAAAAAGTCAACATTTCATAGTGTAGTATAGCCAAAAACACCATATTATTGCATGTTGAAAGAAGTGGTTGAAAAAGTCCTCTTTTCATAGCATTTTGAAGAAGATTATGGTGTAGCATGTTCAAAAAAATGGCCCAAAACGTCAGTCTTTCAAGTGTTGATAAGACATAGTAAAAATGCCATACTGAAGCATGTCAGGAATTTTTTTTAAAAAATTATTTAAAAAGTCATCTTTTCCAGTGTCAAAAATGTCATAGAATAGCATGTTTCAAAAGATGAAAAAAAAAAGAAAAGAAAAAAAAATGGTCCATAAAGTCTTCATATCAAATTTTGAAGTCTTAGTATGGCATATCAAAACACAGTCACAGAAAGTCATTGTTCTAAATGTCTAATTCAAGTAATAGTATAGCATGTTTAAGAGGACTATAGTATTGCATGTTGAGAAAAACAGTTCTAAAGTCATGTCCGGTCAGGCTCAAGCCCAAAGACACTACAAGGAGCCGCCACCCTGTGGGCCCACAACCCATAGGAAAAGGGACTGCTGACCTGGAATGGAGCTATTGTAAAGTGCTGGAGGGAACACCTTGGTGAACTCCTGAACCCTGCTGTCCTGTGGATGAGGCAGAGTCTGAAGACTTAGGGGAACCTTCATCCATAGCCCTGGCAGAGGTCGCTGAGGTAGTCATAAAGCTCCTCAGTGGCAAGGCACCAGGTGTGGAGATTCGCCCTGAGATGCTGAAGGCTCTGTGGCGCTGTCTTGGCTGACACGCCTGTTCAGTGTCCCATGGAGGTCAAGTACTGTGCCTGTGGAGTGGCAGACCAGGGTGGTGGGTGTGCTCCCACTATAGGGTTATCACACTACTCAGCCTGCTGGGGAAAGTTAACTCCAGAGTGTTGGAAAAGAGCTGAGTTGAAACGGAGAACCAAGGAGCTAATACAACAAAAGTAAAGTGTCAGGCAGAAGAAAACAGAATTTGTAAAAAAAATAAAATAAAAAAAATTGTATGGCTGTTTATAATAAAATATATATATAATAATGTAAATTAATATGCATAACAGAGAATTAAAAAGTTACTAAAATTACCAAGAAAAGTCACTGTCTTTTTGCTTAAAATAATCAAAATTGCACATTTACATAAACTTCCTGAAGTTATTGCATTCAGCGTTTGGGTTAATTTTACAGGTTATCAGTTGTAATATGATTGTTATGTACTGAATATAATCTGAAGTATCCATAAAATATGATCCTTAGTCAGGGTTGTAAATGGACCCAATGAAAGAAAAGGTGTTGGGGAACCACCGCTGTAGGTGCTACACTATGTATATTGTAAAACCGCTGTTTTCCCAACACAAAAACCAGACATATTCATGACATCAGCTGCACACTACAGATTCCTGATACTTTGATTTCCACAACTTCTTTAGTCTCAAGTAGTTTACAATTTAGAAAAAAAGATTTATCTAAGTTTTACAGTGCCAGATTACATAAGACACTGAATGCAGCAGATTTCTACTAAAACTGATGCTGGAGTCCATGTTGCTCAAGACATACCTCCACCACGTGAAATAATTAAGCTAAACTAAATTCCACACAAGTCTAATATGATTTAGGTTTAGATCAAATAGTCTTTTTTATTTAACAAATGTACAACAGAACACATACATGTATCAGCTACCCAAACACAAAACTCTACATGATCCATCTCACAGGTACAAAACTTGCTTTTGTACTCCCATCTAACACACATTACACAAACATGTTTTTATGCTATCTACATAGCACAGTCTGGCTACATCCTAACTGACGAGTGGGGATGCATCAATACTATTTCAGCAACAACAACATCTGATGTTTCAGCCCATTAACCCACTGACACGCCTGTATGTGACATTACAGCCAGCTATTTCTCAAAGAATATATCAGCTGACCTTCAGAAGCAGCTTTGGGTTTCCTTTCATCTCACTTCAGTGCGAAAAACAGTTGTTGACTTAGAATTTCTTGACTTTAATGTCTGTTGTCAACGTTATATTATTGTTACATGATTATGGTGGTTACTTTTAAGGACACTCCAACATCTGAGATTTTAAACTACAATCTTTTACATGTAAAAAAAAAAAAGGAAAAAAACATCATGCATTCACCACTTCCACCATAGCTTGGAAAGAAGCTGTCAATTTTTAGATGTATGGGTGTACTTGAATGCAAAAACTGGCTTCTGCAGTACCACACCAGAGTCCTGCATGGTGACTCACAAAAAAGGGGAATTTAGCAGGCACTAGCCTTTTTTGTCTTATTTTTTTTTTTGCGCTAACATGTAGGTCTATTCACAGGTGTTGGATGATAAATATAAAAAAGTAAAATGAAAATAACTGAATGTTTTAGAGTTGTATTCCCCTGACTGCTGACTTTGTGTGTCGGCTCTTTTAACGGGCGTGTTGACTGTTGAGATGTGCTGCTCGATATGATTAGAATAAGCGAGAAATATTGATTTAAATTGTGTTTACTGAATTACCTCCGTTTTAAAAAATATAATTTTAGTGTCACATTTCAAATGTCCCAAAACAATCACTTTACACATCTGCCGAGTTATTTGAACAGCACATGATCTTTACTTTTAATTTGCTGTCTTGGGTTGAGTTGTGTTCATCTTGTTTGAAAGGCTCGGGTCATATGTGGGTCTTTAAAAGTAGACCTGCACAGGACTCCATACCACCCACAATGGGTGTAAAAAAAGGCCACTGACTGTTAACTGTCGATCATTACATACTGCAGCTTTAATGGAAGCTGGCGCTGCATGAAGGAAGACAAAATGCTTTGGAAAAGGTTCAGCATTAATGTAAAATATGTGTAATTTGTGGTTAATGGACTAAAACAAATGGATTGAAACGAGCAGATCCACATTTCATGAATTTAAAAAGACGTCATTGTTTCATTGATGAAAAAGGCAAAAATTCCAGTTGTAAAAATGTGTAGTAAATCTGAAGTGGATTTCATTCTAACATTTTAACAGTGAAATTGTTATCTAGTTTCCGTGTGGTGTCAACCCAACATGCAGCACTGGTAATAGTTTTGAATTTGTGGAACTGCACATTTCGATTTGTATGTTGCGGTTTAGTCTCTTTACAGCCTACATGGCCGAGATCAATCAACTAGTATTAATGCATCCTTGATTCAACATGATCAAATCTGGCGAGTAGAGCTCATCCTGCTCTTCATCATTTGATCCCAAACAAACTTTTGCTGGTGAAAATGTTCTTGCTCTCTCTCACTCTTCTTCACTATTCCATCTCAGCAGAGGGAAAAGATGTACTACTACCTTTGCTGGTGAAATGATGCTTGGGGAAAGTGGAGTGAAAGCTCACGGCGCTGCACACGTACCAGTCTTATAAACTGGAGAAGAGGCTCTGTGCAGCTCTCTCAGACACACTAACATACTTAATTCTCTGCCAAGTTTCTACGCCAAAGTACAGATTAATAAGTGTGGATATACACTTACACACACACATACACGCACACATACACCAGGCACACAAGAGACTGCACAGTCCTCTTCACAAAACAACCAAAGTGACCAGTAAGTATTCAGCTCCACCTTCTCTAAATGACTCTCTGTGTCTCATGAAATCTCATTTCTATTTCTTCATTTTGAGGTCCGCCTCCATCGCACTGCGGCGACCCCTGGTGCCTCCGTCCTGTGGCAGAGAGACAGTCAGGAAAAGGCAGGGAAAAGGAAAGAGGGAGAGAGACAGAAAAAATATCACATAAGGAAGTAAAGGTCAAAGGTCAGTTGGAGTGAGTGAAGGGAGGCCCTGAGGGGGGCCTCCTCACGCGATTCAGCTCCGCACAAAAAACACAGCACAGTCCACCTCGGAAGGCTTCCTCCCCAAATGAAGAACAGAAAAAAAAGATGGTCAACAGAAAGGAAGATTTCAAAAGAAAAGAAGGAGAAAAGAAATTAGAAACATGCAGAGACACGGACAATCGCACATAAACAGAAAAACAAAGGAAACCGGTATGGGGTCATTAATCGAAGGTCGACGGAAGCTTGGGTGATGAAAGGTTACCTGATCCTCTGTGTGTGTGTGTGTGTGTGTGTGTGTGTGAGGATATTGTGTCAAAACAGAACTTAAAGTTTATGAGGGTGACATTGACAGTGTGTGTGTGCGTGTGTGTGTGTGTGTGTGACTGTCAGAGAGAGGAAGAAAGGGAGACAAAGAAGCCCTATATTTTTTTTTCCATACACACATCTAAACAGTTGATTGTGGGTACTGAGGGTGTGGTTCTTTTTGCTTCAGTACTACTGAGTATTTAATACTAAAGTGTGAGTACCTTAAAGGTCGTCTTTCACCTCGCCGTCATGGTTGTCGTAAAAACCTGATGGACCAAATAACTCACTAAAAACAAAGGAACGCTTGAGAAACGTTCCAAAGTCTAATGATGAAATCAGCGATGGGGTTCTACCAAGTAACAGAAGTTTTGGTTATTCACATGAAGGATTTGTGTATATTTCTGTCTGAGCTCTTCTCACTGGTTTGAGGTGACAGTTTGAAAAAAGTAACGTCACAAACTTTTCCACACCAATCAGGGTTTAGCAACATTTAAAGCTGGCAGTGGTGCGGTTGTTGCTTTTGTTGCCAGGCAACATCTGCCGGTCAAATCTGATCGAACCACACCCACACAGTCCTGATTATTTAGTAATTAGTGTTACAAAGACTTTAAATCATATTATCTTAAATTCTATATAGGGGTGGATTTCTCTCAACGGTTTCTTCTGTATGCTAAATGTTTGTGGGAGGGGGGTTTGTTGGGGTTTTTTTTGTCATTTTGAAAAGTCACATTCCTATCAAGAGTTTTGACATGGTGGTAATCTATTTAATATTAAAATGAAAAAAAATACTTCCATTTTGATATCTTAGGGAATTGTCTTAGGAACCATGTTAAATATATGCAATTTAAATAATTTCATTGTTCAAAACGTAACCGTTTTTAGATATTTCACTTTTTGTGGTGTATAATGGATTTTTGAACCCAACACTCTGTAGATATTTGGCAGTTAAAAAATCCAATACTGTTGTTTGTAACAATTATAATTTCTTTTGACACACATAACACTTTATTAGCAAACAATTTTCAATCTTTAATGCAGTTTTGTCATCAAGATATAGACTGAGCGGGACCTTCAACAGCTTCCTGCGGGTCACACGATGTAATTGTGACACTTATTAAATGACCTCAAACCTAGTTTGGCATCACGGAGCTGCAATTTCTTGCTCCTTAAAGGCCAACATATTCACTGATACCAATACATCTATAATACTGTAAGCTAATTTTGGCCCTTGTATCAGCTTGGCTGACCATTGGTCTAATCTTAATCATAAGGATTTGGCAAAGAAAAGAATAGGCCACAATGATTTTAGATTTTAAAGATGATGAGTTGGATTTTGTAAATATTTAAGTTTAATTTTCAATTCATTGTTAGTTTTGAAAACAGTGGCAGAATTAACCAAAATGTTAAAATGTCATCCAGGCCGAAAAATTACCTGAAAGTTGAAGATGAAGTTGTTGAATTGTTACCGAATATTTGCACTTACAATATTACTGATCAACACCAATAACAGAGGTCACAACAGTACAGTACTGAGCTATTTTGCTTCCTTTAATGCCACTAAAATAAACCTGAATCGAGAGAAAGAGGAGGTGAGTGCAGGGAGATGTGTGCGGAGTGTGTTACATGTATGTGTGTGTGTTTGCGTTGACACAAGCATGTGCGGAGCGTGGCCTGGTTCTGGTGAGATCTGAGGGAGAACCTGAATACTTACAAAGAGAGAGAGAAGGAAAGCAGGAGAGGCCATTGGGACACTGTCCTGTAGGAGGACAAACATCGGAGTGAGAAAGAGAGAGAAAACACACACACATGTGCGTGAGAAAGCAAGTTTCATACAAGTCGGCGTCAAACAGGGAGGCACGCCGAGGAACGAGCGTCCTTCGACTGCTGCACGGCACATACACATACAAACACGTATTCACACAACATCAAAAACACCGACACACACTCAGACCTCTCATATGCGGGTTGTAAACTGTGAGATTGATCTATACAGACAAATACACAGACAGAATAAACACACCTGAGACAAGCAGGCGAGCACACTACCACACGCGCAAACACGACTTTAAAGGGACAGTTCAAAAATACAAATTTTTCCTCTCATCCGTACTGCTATTTATCTGTGCTATTTCGCGTCTTCTACTCAAAGCACAAAAAAATGCACATGAAAAACTTTCCAGAAATCATCCACCAAAGTATACCAGCCAACCGCATCACTGCACAGAAGCAAGTGTGCATCTCCTGCTACCTCACTGAGCTAACTGAGACTACAAGCTCAGCTGAGGAGGACGCCATTAACGTTTACATCTCACACCGTCACCAACAACAGCCTCTTGTCCGTGAGGAGATGCACACTTCCTTCTGCATGGTGATACAGATGGAGGGTGTAGCTCCGTAAAAAAAGAGTACGATTCATACATGAAACTGCTCACAACAAGGTCTGTGGGTTATCTTGAGTAACTGGGCCATGATTTCTGGAAAGAGACATTGTTGTTGAGCTTCTGAAATGTATTTTTGGGGCTCTGATTACAAGCCGAGTGCCAGCTACTTCCATTATATCTGAGAGAAATCAGACATCTCTACAGCTGATATCTCCAACACTCTGCAACTCACACCACAACAACCTGGACTGATAAACAGCCCTACGGGTAAAGGCAAAAATAGGCATTTTTGATTTGTGGGTGAACTGTCCCTTTAAGGCAGCTCACAAACACCATACTACAGTTCCCATCATGGCTCCTATATGAAAAATATAATGACTTTCATTCAGTTGGAGCACCTCCATTAACAATTTTTTTTTTTATGTTGTTCAGCTAAATGAAGTTCTAAAAAAGGCGTGAGTATCTAATTTCAACTCCAGCTTGCTGTGGAGAAGCAGCCCAACAAAAGATTAAAATAGTTAATAAATCTGTGGAGAATTTTGTACATCCTGTAAACTATTAGCAAATTCCATCCATACTTCTTAATTTTCTAAGAAAATACTAAATTCCCAGATATTCCCTGTCCCTAACAGACATTTCTAAATTCCATGATACTTCAAAAATGCCATGACCAACAGAAATCCTGTTAGACACACACACTCACACACATACACACATACAACAGTACATAAGAACATTTGTTGCAGACGACAGCAGACAGGCAGACAGACAGCTGAGTCAGTGACAGGCAGGTGCAGACAGAAGCTAGTAAGAAGAGGTGCAGCCAACATGCAGGACACGAAGAAGCAGGGAAGTCAACACCAGGAATTGTTCCACTGAAGCACAACGTAGCGAGCCGCGAGGAGACGGACAACTGCACGAGTTGAACCCATGTCTCAAATGCCTTGTGTTTTCCACACTGTGTGCAAGGGCTTTTCCATTTCCCATTTAGCACATCAACAAGAGCAAAATACACCTCAAGTGAGCGTAAAAAAAAACTTTAATTGCAATGGAGGACCCTTTATCAAATTTTACCATTTCCAAAATACAATACTTCAAAATCCACAAATAATATATATTGATGGTAACATGGCTACCAGCTCAGCTGAGTCACACTTACATTACTCTGAGTGACGGTCGGCCACACATCAGCGTGGCACGATTCAGTTATACATAAGTGACTCCCCTGAAAACAAAGGTTTCAAAACATCTTTCCAAAGGACTACAGTTGAAAATAAGCCTGATGGCTAACAGTGGCACATTTACAGAAATGTTGTGTGTTGTCCTTATAAATAAAATAAAAAATAAAAACATAAACACAAGAGGGTTCATCTCAAGGGGTTCATCAGAATAAATAAATAAACTTGTACAAAATGAAAACACTGAGTGTTTAGTTCCAAAAAGTTGGATGGAGACTTTTAAATTCATGTAGCCTGGAGTCAGCAGGCGTGACGTCCTGAGGTATGTTGCTCAGTGTTATATCATGTTGAGTGAATGTTAAATTTGATTGAATAATTTTGCAGAGCGGAGGGTGAAACTGTTACTACTATAATCTCAGACAGTTCAAGGTCGTTTTAGTCACATTAGCAAACTGTCCCGTGTTGATGGAAGGTAGAAACACACAGACTTTATCAGTGGTGATTAATACTTTGAGAGGATTGATCTGTAAGGGACACAGCAAGAAATCTGAACACGGCCATGTCAACCCAAATGCCCCGACTCTGTAATATGATGGTGCTGTTGCTACACCGTGATGTCAGTCATCAGGATCAAGCAAGACATGCAGAGCATTAGGCAGGTGTAGCTACTGAGACACGACAGGCATGAGAACCACACTGACCCTACGGTCAAATAATTAAATCTGTGACTCCATTCCACAACTATGGCAACCACGGTTCCCTATGAACAGGGACTGTGCAGGATGACTCACACAATCAATAACTGACCCGTCCAACAAACAGTAACATTCTGCTGAGTAATAAGAGAACTGATTCGAGTTTAAAACTCTGTATAAAAGCAACATTTGAAGAGGGGCTTTGATGTGATGTGATGCTTTGCTTTATCTTTCTTTTTTTCTGTAAATGATGAAAAATGTAGAAATTTAATTTGAGTATGTGGGGAAGGGCTGGGATTGAATACGTTTTTATTCCTTCTCACTCTTTTTCGTATTTAGACATTTCTTCTGCTTTGTGTTTTTCATTGTTTGTACTTATTATTGCTTTGTTCTTATGGCGTTCTGTTTTTGTGCAATATTTGCTTTGTTTCCTTTTTACATGTCCGAAAAAAACCCCAAATCAAATCAAACTGTTACTGGAAGATGTTTTCCTTGGCTGTATATTCATTTATCTTTACACGTGTTACATGGTGTAAACGCACAGAAGTAGGACGATATATAAAACAAGTTCAAAGGTTGATGCGATTTCTTTTTTGCATCTTCATAACTATCTAAAGAGATGGAAAGTGTTAACTGGAATGGTTACAAAAGTCGGTCCATATCGGAGAACTTTCACCACCTGTAAATAATCACATTAATTAATGCTTTGCACACCCACACTGGTGCTTTCAGTTATTCTGATCAGACCTCTTCTCTGGTTAAAATCGGTTGGAACTACTGTATGTAATGATTTTGCAAATATCACTTATGGACAGTTTCATTACTATTCTGTTGCTAGGGAAAAGAGTTTTGGGTCCCTGATTACTTCCTGTCAGCTAATGCGATGAAAAACATGTCAACAGGAAATAGAGGAAAATTTAGACTGCTTACGTTTTCTCAAGTTCAAAATTTCCATAAAAAATGTTTAATAAGCACACCAGAGAAGAAGTTTATTCTCAAAAATAAGCAAAAACACCCGAGTGAGTGGACAGTGGGTGCTTACGACACCTTGATTCTTCATACAGTAGCTCCTCCATATCCATAAATGTCTTCCTGGCTCGCTGTTGATATTTTGACACTCAACACATTTCACAGTTGAGTTTCAAAGAAACGGAGACACTTTTGGTTTTGGAGGTTTATAGTGTGCTTCAACAAAATCAGACTTGTTCGACATTTTTAAAGGAATTCCAGTTTGAACCCAAACAAAACGTCCAACCCACCTTCTCGGCCGGCTCTCCTGGTTTTCGGTTTCCCTCCCTGCCGCGGAGGCTCTTAGCGGAGATGGCGCTCTCTGAGGTCTGCATGATGAGCTGGGTGGCCAGGAACTGCTGGACGTGCTCCAGGACATCACGTTGCATCTCCAGCGCCATGTGGTACACGTCGTGGTCCGACGAGTTGTACATGACGGCATTCTGAAACATCAGCATGATGTCGCGCTGGAACTCGGCTGTAGTGCGGATCACGCCGGACTCAATATTCTTTTTGATGGCTGACAGGTCCATGGGTCTGTAGCAGGAAGGAGGGAGCAACAGGGAGTATGTGTTTATTAAACTGTGTGTTTACCGCAAACAATCAACATTATTTACTATTACTGATATTACACTGTTTAAATAAAGTTCGTTATTATTTGCGGCAAAGGAGAGTTCATTGGATCTGATTTGCTTTATTTAGCACATATAAAAAATGACAATATTATTCATTTTAGTGGCACATGAATGTGCTTAATACACTCCTGTCAAATTCTATTCATATGTTCGTGCATGTGAGATGTAATTTGACAACAAAAGCATCTGTGTGTTCTTACCTGTGTACGATGCTGTGGTAACCAGGCGCGATGTCATCTGACACAGGCTGCAGGAAGACACTGGCGTACCTGAGAGAAACATCAAACCATGACACTGTAAAACAAAACACCAGTTGCCCTTTAACTGTCGGGCGAGAGGCTTTTTCTATAGTGCTTTTGTTCCACATCAGACCATATTTTACAAGTCTAAACTAAGTCTGCAAAAAAATGTATTTTTTGCAACTGGGGGAAAAATCTTTCGAGCTAATTCTATTTTGCTGTGAACCCTAAGCAGTTTAAGTTCGCCAAAAGGCAAAAAAAAAGCAACAGAATGCTGAATAAACAACTAGTAGAATGTAGACGTAGGCAAATTCCAGTGTCACGTTTATTTTTGTGCTTTTTTAACAAATCTTTGGCCGCTATCGAATATAAGCTGTGATTTTAGAAAAAGTGACACGTTACTTTTCTGTTTGCAGGCTGAAGTGACCACTGACACTACCCAGGTCATGCCTTTCATGACTCTGGGAATGTGGGAGCTTTATTCACTTTAGGAAGACTTCACATTCTTCAGTTGCATAAAAATGTATAAATTGTGGGACTTTTCAGTCAATGCTGATCTTTTTTAGGCAAAAATATATAAACACCCTCATGAAACTAAAACAAAATAGACTGATTTAGTAACATCCTGTTGGAGAATAACATTTACAAAAAACATAACCAGCTGAATTATGAAATAAAGGTGGAAAAAAATAAATGAATGGACATATATTCCGTCAATACTGATTACCCTAAAGAAGTTTTGTTTCATTTGATGACACGTGACAGCTCATTGCAATCAGGATGGTTGTGTTTTGCTAAAAAAGGAAATTATTTTTTAAGTATTTTGTCAAACAGAGACATGGATTTGGTGCTAAAGTTGAAGTTCTACCTGTGGTTGGCTGCGGCTCTCCACACGAGCATTATGGCTTTCTTCCAGATCTTCTGGGCCTGCACCGCCTCCTGGTCCTCGCCACATGTGGATCTAATGACGAGAGGTAGAGGAAGTGGGGACAGAGTGGGAACCAAGAAAGGGTTGTGAAGTGGAAACAAGAAGTAGAAGAAAAATCAGAAGCAAAAAACAAAATGACACACTGTCAGAATTTTTTATGTCAGCAGGCAAAGACTGCTGAGCTCGGAGAAACGTGTGAATCTGAGTCAAAGGTCACAACATGAATGCTCATGATGTCAGCTAAGCTTTATCTACTTTTAGAGCAGCATTTAACCTAAAATAGCTTGTTGCGGTTCAGGCAGGGGTTACCTTAGGACATGACCCTGGATTCACAATTTAGTATTCCATATTACCCAGCAGATGAAAAGGGTTATTATGACACAGTCATCACGAACACACGTGGACACCTACAGCTGGGACGACGAGGCCGGGCTGCTGGCCAGAGAATCCGCTGTGTAGCGTTGGGAGGGCGGGCCGTAACCATCTTCGCTCTCGCTTGCCGCCCGCTCCACCTCCGACAGATAGGGACCCTCGCCCTCCCCACACTCCTCCTTCAGCTCCATCCCTTCGTCTGGGTCGCCCTCACTCCCCGCCTCCTCCTCCTTCACCTCCTGGATTCAAGAACACACAGGATGTAGAGTGAAATCCCTGAGTAACACAAAGGTCACACATGTGTGTGCGTGTGCTTAAGTGTGTTACCTTGGACTCTTTCCCTGAAACAGAGCTGTCCTCGGAATCTGGGGGACACAAATGAGAAGGGGATTACAAAAATATATTGAAGCATAATAACTGTGTGTGTAAATCTATATAGTTACAGCACCCACCCAGGCAGGGCGGGTTGGGCTCCGGCTGGCTCCATTCCTCTCCTTCACTTTTGACCGTCGCTTCACTGGCCTCCTTCCCTGCTGCCCCCTCCTCCGTGACTTCACTTCCTGTTGCACCGTCGTCAGAGGTGACAGACGAGGTGACGTCACTCCCCGTCACCTCAGGTCCTTCACAGTTTCCCTTCAGCTGTTGTTCTCTTTTAGTTTCCGGTTGATTCTGGGGCTCTATACTGGCAGGAATCAGGGCTGATATCGCGGCCGCATCCTGTGGCTCCTGTGTGGGGTCGGGGTCTTGGACTGTGGGCGCTGGGTCTGAAGCCTTCAGCTCCTGCGTCTCCCAGGGGCCGGGGAGGGTGTGTCCTTCTGAGACAGCTTCTTCACACAGAGAGAGAGCTGCTTCCACTGCTGCTGCGTCCAAGGCCTCCACAGAGTCATCCACCTGGGACAGAGAAGGGCAGGACCAAAAACACTGAATAATCAAGCAGCAAATATGATTTAGAGAACATTTATTACAAAATGCTGTACCTTCAAGTATTGTTACGCACTCAGACTTTGTCACAACAGTGACATTTGATTTTTTGCACACATTAAGTATACGATAAAGCACCTGAAATACTGAGGAAATTTCATATGTCTCTGCAGCTTGTAAACTTGGAAAAAACACCCCAAATGGCACCAAATAGGGAGTAATCATTAATAAAACAGCAGCAAATCTCTCTTTGGTGTCCAGTATAAGAGAAAAAATGAAAAGGCTGGTGTTTAACTGTGTTTAACTACTGCAAGTAAATCCAATCACATTTATTTTACATAGCACCAAATCATAACAAAGCTCTCTAGGGACATTTTTGGAATAGAGCAGGCCTATATATATTTATATTTATATTTAATTTACAGAAACCCAACAATTCCCCCATGAGAAAGCACTTGACGACAGCGGCGAGGCAGAAACATTGACCAGGACCAGGCTCAAAGTGGATGGCTGTCTGCTTTGACCGGTTATAATACATGCAGTGTGTTACTCCTCTACATATTGGTAAAGTAAATATTATCTGTTGATGTCTGTCCACTAACACTTTCATCACTGAACAGATTCACACTTTCGTCGAACATACTCCCTAATTAACAGAAATGAAAAAGGCAACCGTCCATCCTGATCATGCCTGCTTCTTTCACGGTGACTCAGACAAACTGATGTTTTTTCAAATAAACACAGTATGTACCTTCTCCTCTATGATGGCAATGATTTCTCCAACTGTCTCCAGGTCCAGTTCGTCCCCCATATAAGACACAGCTACAAGGTCCTCCTCTACTAACCCGGTCTCCTCACCGAGCTCTGCCTTCACTGCAGCTTCTGCATCACCCTCTGCAAGCAAACACACACACACACACACACACACACACAGACACACACACACACACACACACAGAGGAGTAAATAAGAACATAATTAAAACCTGCAAAGTTGTCAGAAATTATTAGGTCTGAACACAGAATAATTATCTTCTGTACACCATGAACATTGCAGGCCAAGATATTTGATCTTCATCTTTCTATTGTATTTTTCAAAAACCACAGAACCACAAACTCATGCAGGAGTGAAAGCCACCTGTGCACTTAGCTAAAAATGGCAGAGTCAGGTAAGGGTAACGCAGTAAGAAACACGAGTGTGAGTATTCATGTGCATGCACAAACATGTTATGAAAGATCATACCTGTGATGACATCATGACCAGGCGGTAAGGCGGTGGCTGCTGTGGCTGTCTGCACTCCGTTTGTGAGGCTTCCAGCAGAGTCTCCCTCCCCGACCTGGCATCAGTGAACACAAGAATGACACAAAAGTGAGCTTTTAATCCAGAACCACTGACTTTTAGACCCACTGGGGAGAAAAATACGATATTGACTGACAGTAAATAAGAATGTTGCTGCCTGTGAATCATTTCTGCTTTCAAAAAAGTCACCAAAGCGATGAATGTGTGTGATGATATGATAAATATGCTCTGAGAATGTTGATATTATCATGTGGGAATATTCATAAGACTGTGAGTTACATCTACATCCTCATTTAGCTCAACCAGACACTTCAAATAATTTAAATATAATGATTACCTTTTGTACTGTGTACTGGCCCTTCAAAGGTATTCATACAGTATGTAGTGTGTTTACAGTGGCGTTCCAATAAGTGGTGTTTATAGTGTATATCACAGGGAGAATTAAATTCAGCATATTTGAGGCATTTCCAACAGAGTCTTGCTAGCTGCTTCATGATTTTATACAGTTTTGACCTTCTGGTATCCTTGTAGTTTTGGGTGTTATGATCCAAACTGAGCTGGCTCTTACCAGGCGGGGGCTGGCCGAGATGAGGTTGCCTTTTTTCAGCAGTTCTGACAGGAGAGGCGAGGGCGGCGGCGTGGCCTTCTGCGTTAGGAGCCTCTTTTGTGCTGAGTCATCGACTAAAGCGGCCAGGCCTCCATCTTTGGGCCCTGGGCCTGGAGCATCCGTCGCTGGTAGAAACACTCCGACCCCCTGGGCCTGGCAGAGTCAGCAAAGACTCAGTGAGAGTGGTTGGCACAGTGAGCTGCAATATCTCAAAACTCTTTCCTTCCAGAAGGGGCTGGGATTGCCAAAAACACCATAATGTGAGGTTATCTTTTTCCACTGACTCATGATGAAACAAGTTGGAGATGCAGAAAGGCACTTTTTTGGAATAAATTTCAAGATACTATTGAAAATAGACACACCTAGGGCTTTGATTAGACCAGCAGACTTAACATTATATGTGGAAAAACCCCAAATCTATTAAAGCTATGCCTTAATTACACTATGTTCTGTAAAATTAATTTCCAAAAAAAAGATGATATAAATATGTCTTTGCTAGATAAAGAAAGCCTTACTGAGCACATTTTCTCTCAGTATCAGCGTGTCATCACTACTTAATGATTATTTACGGCAAACACTGTTTTATGTGAGTATGTTCTTACAACTGAGTGGGTGATGGTGGTGGTGTCATCGGAGGCAACACATCCTGTATCCATGGGCGGCGTGGGGGCCGAAGAGTCTGCCTGAGAGTCCATGGTGGGGGGGCTGGCACCCAGAGGAGAACGTACTGTCACACTGGGCAGACGCTTAGGTGTGTTTTTCACCGCCTGACGAGCTGTGATGGAGAGAGGTCAGAGGAGGTGAGAGAGAGAATGCATCAATGTATTTGTTTTTAAGTGAACTCTGCTCAAGGAAACAAACCTCAGCACAGAAACCGTGAGCAAGGCATCATGTGAAAGCACAGTCATGTCTGCCCAAGCACATGAGAGAAACAATCCCTTGTCTTACAAAAAACCCAACATATCAAGAAGATGACAGAGCAAAGTATTCCATTAGTTTCAGATATGTTGCATTTAGACTGGAAAAGTCTTCACTGGAATGTGGATTTCTATACATGCTACCATCTTCTTGGAATATATATATATATATATATATATATATATATATATATATATATATATATATATATATATATATATATATATATATGACCTGCACACTCCATTTAGACAAATATTCGTACCTGACAGAATGACCTACACCATATTCAGATACATTTCTACAGGTAGTGGTTCATTCTGACAGATATTTGTGCCTGACAGAATGACCTTATCCAAATTCAACTGCACTTATACAAGCATTCGTCCATTCTGTTGGATATCTGTGCCTGACAGGATGACCTATTCAGCATTTGTATACCGTGCTGAGAGATTTCTCAAAGCCGAGAAAGTTAAGCACAGCAGTGAATTCTGCACACTTTGCTCATGATGTACTAGTATTTTGTAAACAGATACAGTTTGTTCAGGCATCCTTACTTGCTGTGTTCACTTTGTTTCAAGTTTTTAATTTACAGAGTGAACAAAAATTTGAATGCAAATAATGAAACTGCTGTTGCCCTCTGCTATTGGACTGAAGTCCACCATGCCAATAAGTCATCCCAGGAGTTGTGTCTGTTAGGGGTATTTTCGGTGTGAACCACGGAGCCTGAAAAAAAATTCTAGGGGAAACACTGCATGTAATACACTGACTATGGGTAAGTATTTCATACAACCCCACTTTAATGAATATATATTGCTGTACAGTTAGTTAAATGTTTATTTTTGTAAACGGCAGATATTTTATTTGTAAAGCTCTCGCACCTTGAAAAATGTTTGTATTTGGCAAAAGAACATGTTGACAGAAATCTAGTGAAGTTAATCATAATTGGTACACCTCCAAAATCTTTCTCACAGCATGCCAGACCATGACACAATGGCAACGTGCATCATGGAGTAAGTTCCAACAATAATCCAAAATATTCAGACTGACATATTTCAACAGGCCTCCACAGTGAGCAGACTGAACCTACCTTGGTACGCTGCTTCTGTGGCTTTTCTCTTCTGTTCTGCTTCCTCCTCGTCCTGCTTCTTCTTTCTAGGTGTGGGAAAATCAAACTGTTTAAATTTGGGAAGATGGTATATGGGATGGTATAATGGCAAAATGAAGTAGTACGATGGCTAAAAAGCTGCAGAACCATATGTGTGACCCCCTCTCCCATGCTTTGTAATGACAACTGTTTGCATGTCGTTGAGCAAGAGACTGTGTCCAAAACCATCCTCTCTTACTACCCTCAATGTCAGATTTTTCTGGTTAAGGTCTCCTTATCAAACAGAGGAACTGATCGGAGTCTTACAGTGTGATCTCTGCCCAGAGCTCCTTCAGCTGGGAGTCCATGTGACCCGTCTGTATCAGATCCACCTCCTTCTTTAACTTCCTGTTAGAACACGTGAGGGTTAAAGGTCATGTCTCATAGTGCTGAATCATCTTTTAAATGATCTTCTTTTAAGTGTGTGTGTGTACCTGTATTGCTCCTGTGAATCTCGCAGTAGTTTTTTCAGTTCCTCTATCCTCTCTGTGGTTAGCCTACGGACAATGACATCCTCAATGGTTTCCACTACCTCACCCTTCTCACCACGCTTCCGCCTGGGGGACACAAACACTTGAAGTCAACTCAGAAAATACTTTACCCACAGGAACAAACAAACGTGAAAACACGTTATTGTAATTCTGCACATAGGTGTGTGTCAGCGATGTGTTATTATACTGACTTTGGTGCTTCTGTGGCCTCCAGCAGCTCAGAGTATTGTGAGGCACAGTGCTGAGAAACAGAGAGAAAATGTGGCGAGTGTTAATCGCGGCCCAAGTGGAGCTCAGCATACTTATCTGCTCATATGAAAAAGTAAGAAAATGTTGTGTAGGTCTGTGGCTCTCTCACCTTTTGTGAGAACCAGTCAGGTGGACGGCCAGGCTCTGAGAAAGGCTTGATGGCTCTACTTACAGACACCCTAAGAAAGAGAGAAATTTCTCAGAATGAAGACATTTATGGAAGAGAGAAATCTGAAAATAACTGATTAAATAAATGCATTCAAATTAGGGAAAAAAATTAAATGAAACAAGTGAAAAAACCTCATGATCATTTGAGCATCGGCACATTTAATTGAAAACCTAAAATACTGAGCAGTATTATGCAACAACAGCTATCGAAAGGATTCTTATCAGTGTTTTCTTTTTCTTAAACTGTTCAGCCAACACATTCTTTACAACAAAAAAACATTAAAAATCGTTTATTAATAATGTGTCATGTAGCACCAAGTTAGGTACTAACTGCCACCATTCAGACACTATAAGTTGCCCAAGTCTGACCTCTAGCGGTGAGAGTTGAGACTAACAAGACAAGTAGTAACAAAGGATGATAATAACCAGATAATATATGTGTGTTAATTTACTCATGAGTTTCTCACAATAAATAAATCCACCTGCATTCATGGTTTAACACTCTTTTTTGCTAAAGACGATAGGAATGTTTGAGAAGTCAAATATAACTGGCATAAACTGTGTGGGCAAACAGCATCTATTATGTACTTAAATTTATACTTTGCCCTTTTTATATCATCGAGATGGTAGACTCTTACATACTCGGCTGATTTTCTATCCCTAATAATGTTGCTAACACAAAACTCCCTTCTATCCATGTTGCCTCCTGACTATACTTATATGTTTGGATGTACTAATACTATAAGCAGAAATTGCCATTGAGGCTAAATCATGGACTGATCACAAGACTAACTGATTAAAGACAATGTGATTGAATGTGTATCAGTATGGATGCTTGAGAGAACTTCAATGACGCCTTAACGTAATACAACTGAATGTGCATATGTGGAGAAAAAAACGCCATGTTGTAAACAGCGTGTTTTGTGATGAATCTGATGTACATAACACACACTTAGTTACAGTGTGTGTGTGATGAATATGATGTACAGAATTTTGGAGCCCACTTTTTTTCTTTTTAATACACTTATTTATTTTGTCCTGTTTTCTGATTATCTGTGGCTGCTCCCTTTGTGAATAACAAAAACAATTGAGTAAGTTGACTTCTTACCAGTTTTGGTCACCACTCCTCATGACAGAGGAGGCCAGGCACAGTTTCTCCCTGACTGACCATGGCTCTGTTGGCCCTACATTCAGTATCTTGTGTTCTGTGGGGATAAAAGCACAAACATACAGTCGATAATCAGATATCGAGGATCAGATATCTTTGCAGCCAGTGGTAAATGAAATGCTTTATTTTAGGGCACAAACAAAGACTCAGTAAAGTCCACAAACCGGCAAACATAAATCCCAGAACAAATACATCTGGTCCATTTTGCTAAAACACTGAGCGGTCACTGTATTAAACCGCTTTGTTCAGTTTCCATCTGTCATTAAATAGCTTTAACACATAGCATATTCACACAAATGTCCATAAAACGTATATCACGAATAAAAAGGACAATGTAATGCGTAAAGAATCTTCTGTAAGAGCTGATAAACAAATGCGTCTTCATTTCAGTTTCCAGGTTAATTAACAGGATGAGTCTCAGCATAAGAACCGTTATCTGTATTGTTGTGTTGTTTTTCCGGAGCAGTAAGTAACACATACAGTAGCTACATAAAAAGACTGTCCCAATACAACCCAAATGCACCAAACAGTCTGAGATGAATGAACTAATAATAATAATACGATAGCCCCGCTGGTTAGCTCACTGTTATGTTTATATTGTTGATCAAAGTTAGCTAGCTAGCTACTGTTAGCTAAATTGGATTGTTGACATTAATTTGCTAGCTTGTATCGTGTTTAGAGGATGCTTCTGGGACTTATTATAGCTCTTCTCATTTCTGTAACACGTGCTGGAGGTTAAATACAAAAATAAAACTAACTAAAATAATGAGAATAAGCCGTAGCGCAGCAAAAATAAATTGCCATACACTTAATAGACTAACATTTAGCGTTAGCTTAGCATTGTTGATTACGGGGGACACATTCACGAGACACACACCGTTCACGGTGTAACGTTAACGTTTTATCACTACTTGGTCCAAACGTTTCAAATGAATCGCGTGGTTTGGAGTTTGCTTTATGTTAGTTTTTGCTATAAAATTACGATTAAATCGATAAAGAGTTGGAAAATATTACTCACTGCCGATACCGCTCGCCATTTCTTTTGTGCTAAGGCCGTGAGCACAACTTCCGCCGGACAGGTTTCAGTGGTACACATGTGAACTAAGAGGGGAAAGGTGAAAATACCGAAATTCATCAGACGGACTGCAACTGCAGTCAGCACAGATTATTAAATATAAAATGTGAAATAAAAGTAAATAAATAAACAACCCCGTTTGTGTTTGGTTTAGAAAAACAGACTTTTTTTTTCCATTTTCAAGTCTAACAAGGCATTAAGTAATTAATTAGCGATTTGATTCCTCTAAGAACCTAACTATGGCTGGTGTTTCTACTCTCGGTGTTAAATGAGTGCGAAAACACCAATTACATCTTAACCAGAAGTGTCACAAGCATATGATTATTGTGTCTTATCAGACAACAAGAGTGGTGTTGTGAGAAATACTGTACACAAATTTTTAGAAATATTGAGTCTTGGTACCTAATCGCACCTTTACCCCATTAAAACATCTTTGTCCTCACACACAGACACACACACTCGTATTTTTAATTTTAACTACATTTAATTTTTTTTTTCTATGCATTTACAGTATACCCACCTATCAGCTATAAGGCCAGTGAAATATATAGGCTTAGGTAACTACACTCACATCCTCTACATTATCCTACCAATCTAGTACCATACCCACTTTGTCAACTACCAAAAAACTACTGACCTTATACATTTAACAGGCAAAATGAAATTTTCTGAAACTGCTTTCCCCCTAAGCGAAAGCCTAAAAGCCGTTTCAGACCCCTCTGCACATTGTCAGGAATATAATACAGGTGGAGACATATTAAATCCTTTTGAATTTAATGTGATTTAATTTCTTTCTTTAATGTCTTGTTTTATTTATCAAAAACTCTCAAATTTAGAGAAAGCAAGTCTGATACATATCAAAATCAACTTAGAAACAAACCATGTGTATTTGTAGACTATTAACATCTCCACAGATCATTGTTCTCCCTAACTGTCCAGAAACAATTCGGTGGGTGTGATCTACCCTGGTTGTGAATTCAGAGCAGTCCCAATAGGGCTTTCATCACTTGTGATAATTCCAGTGCTGGATGAGGATTTAAAGAGTCATAGTCAGTTGTTTATGACACATCCAAAAACATGTGCCGGGAGCTGCCTCTTTTTCAAGTTTCAGGTTGTATTGTCAATAAGCTAAACAAAACAATGCAGTAGTGTACAATGAAATGCAGGTGTAGTCCCTTCCATGCCATGTACAGAATTAATAACTAATAATAACTGATAATCGGATGTTCAAATAATTACATTTGAAAAAAGATACAATAAAACAGAACTAACTAACCAACTATACATACATACATACATACATATATATATTAAACTACAAATACAAAACTTTGGGTATAGTGGGTACGAGGGTAGTTCAAAAGGTAAAGGTATGGTAATGTTGTATGTCATGTATGTATGGTGGCATGTGGAGGATGAGGTGGAGCTGAGGAGTCTTACAGCCTGAGGAAAGACGCTGCTCTGTAGTCTGGTGGGACAGCAGCGGATATTTGTGTGTTGCTTGCCAGATGGTAGCAGGGTGAAGGCTGGGGCGGAGAAAGGTACTGACCCAATTACATTAACATGTGTGTATGAATGTCTCGTGTGTGCCAGAATAAGCGAGAGGATCACAAACAAATCGTGCATGTAATAATAGTCCTTGAGGTCCTGTAAGGTAGAGAGGCAGCCAGTGTCTGTAAGACATAGCGGACATGTTGTGTCGACTGAAAGGACTGTCTAAAGTAAAAGGACTGAGCAGCTGAGCTGGAGTTCTGTGACTCCTGTGTGATGATCGTGACGGACCTTGAGCTATGATTTATTCACTTCATTCATGGGATTTCATGTTTCGCATTCACTAACGTGAAAGCAAACGTGTGCTAACGTGATGTGTTTAAAACAGGGTTCAGACACCTTTTCAGAAGTCAAATTCAAGCACTTTCAAGATCCATCTTCAAGCTTTTCCAGCACCCTACAGTTGTAGTAAATGACACATTAACACTAATAAATATACACTCAAAATGATTATTTGACTTCATTATCACATCAAAAGAGATGGTATTATGCTATAAACAACCAAAATTGTGTTTGAAGTAACAGAAGGATAAAAAAGTAGAGGAGAACACATGAGTTTTATGCTTCAAAATGTGTCATCTGTCTGTAAGCAGACTTTGCTTGCTATCTAACCTGGCTGTTGCTCCATTTAATAAGCACACTATTCAGTCAAACAGTTACAGTTTTAAATTCTTTCAAGCACCTCACTCAAAATTCAAGCACTTTTCCACCCCTTGAAAACACAATGTTAAAATTCAAGCATTTTCAAGGATTTCAAGCACCCGTACAGACCCTGTAAAAACTGTAAGAAATGCACGGAGATGGGTGACACACACGTTTAGCTTTAAAAAGTAATTTTTCTGGTTCCCAGCAAATACATAAATAAAACAAAAACTGAAATATCCATATAAATAGGTAACACTAAGGCAAGGTGTTTTCTGCCTAATCTGCTGACCCTTAATAGTGAACGAGAAAGCCATTTTTCCTATACCTGGCGGCTGATGGGCCATGACCAACATTTGGTCATTATGCTCAGTAGGAGTGGTTGCAATCAACTTGTGTTTTAGGATAGTTTCAGGTCATTTAAAGCAACAGTTTACCCCAAAATCAAAAACAAATATTTTCCTCTTACCTGTAGTGCTGTTTATCAGTCAAGAGAGTTGGAGCATTGCATGTCAGTACTGATAAAAAGCTCTTTTGTGTAATTTGTGAATTAAAATCCTTTTAACAAATACAAGGCTATTGTTTTAAAGGTGTGATTCTGAAAATCAAAAAATATTTCATCAGCTTTTTTTAGCGTCCAGTTATGACAAAAATCATCATCTGTTGACGACTTTTCAGACTTCTGTGACTCTTACCCGAAACTGTCGAGACCAGTCACTCAAGAGTTTTACTAAAATGAGACATTCACAACAGTTTAAATATTGGCAGTCTTTATTTCAACAAGACTAAGAAATGTTGTTTAATATACATTTTTCTCTTACAATTTAACATCTATCTCATCTTGTTTTTCCATAACATTTAGGAGATACTCTGACAAGTAAAAATCTGGTGTACTGTTATGGCCTCTTTTAGAGACATCTAAACCGGCTGCTCTTTATTTACACTTTTTTTTTTTTTTATTCTTCTCAGTCAGTCACTCAGTCTCTCCTCAGAAAATGAGTCCTTTCTGTTCTTGTGGGCCAAAGGCTGATGGAAGGCTTTCAACACCTGTCCAACTCAACTTTCACGTCACCAGACTGAAGTTGCTCTGTGGATCGAATAAGCAACATCCAGCAGCCGGAGAAATGTTGCTGCCCTGGCCCGCAAGCACAGACATTTACCATCATCACCCAAAACATTTCCTCTTAATGCTTAGAAAGTTGGGTTTTCTTCACACTCGACACAACTCTTCGACATGACACGAACACATGCACAAGCCCTGGTAGAAATGTAGGTGGAACACCAAAACAAAAACAAAAAAAAAAAATCAGGAGATCTGAAGCAGTCACATGCAGAGGTAATGCCGAATCAAGCTGACGCACAGCTTCAGGATTTTGCATTAAGGCTTCAGTATTTTATGTATGTAGCTTCGCTGTTTCATCAGATCCTTCAGATTTTCGATATTGGTGTCCTCGTTGATTTTTTTCCCCCAAGTCTGCTAGTTGTCAAAATCACTTCTTTAAAAAGAAAATTTAACATAAGCTTACAATCAACTTGTCAATTTCAAAGCCCAACAAGAGGCATAACCATCCGTCTTAACTGCAGCCAATCTGCTTTTAGTTGTTTTTGTTTTTTTGACAAAATGCATACTCAGAGACCCATATCTGATCAATTTAATCAATTACTTTGGGGAAAATATTTTCACCTATTATTTGCATATCGAAACACTCTGAATACTGTATTTTTGATCATCTGTCAGTTCTAAAAACATGTTTGCAATGACATTAAAATACATGCATAAGTTACTGTACAAAAGCTACACGAGGCAGCATCATTTTAGAGATGAGATGGCCAGTTAATGCAACTTACAGACCCGATTATCTAAGTAGAAGATATAGAAAATCTAATGTGCTTGTCAGCTGGTAACAATGTACTCAAACACCCGACAGGGAGCAGAGCAGATGATGGATACAAATCATCAACTTCTACATTCTTTTTTTTTTTACCTCAAGAAGTTGCAAAAAATGTACCGAGGTTACAAAAAAAAAGTAAATCAGGCACCACACATTGCATTCATTTTGGTAGCACTTGTGACAATACTTCAACATTCCACCTCAAGTTGAAATGATGAGAAGGTGATGGTGAGGATAGGTAGATCAAATGAGTGTATGTACTGACACAGGCCGTTAAAGAGGCTTGAGTGTGTACTGTGGGATGGGGAGAGGATTGGGAGGGAGGGGGGGTGTAGGTGGAAAAAAAAAAGCACCAAAAACAGTGCACACTGACCAAAAGTGCCCCCCAATATCTGTGCACACTGTCCTCCTCCACCGCCGAAATCTAGCAGTAAAATCCACTGTAGTACCTAATATATATCTTCATACCAAAAATAGCTAAAAATTACAACACCTCTCTCAACATAAAACCCTGTATTAAAATAATCTTTTCTTGATTTCCTTTGATCAAAGCACTGTCTTTTGTTCCTCTTCTCTAATGTGAAACGCTCTGAACATACATGTCGCCACCTTCTCTTTTCCAACAAAGTAAGACTGTATAGAGTCAGATCCTCCGTGCTGAACTGAGCTTACAATACCAAAAAAAGGGCATTCAGGACTTGTCAGCTTTGCCTTCTTTAGGGTTAATGCCAGGGGAGTCCCTCTCCTTCCGCGCCAGTCACCTTTCACCAGGACGCCAGCCATGTATCTCAACTCTATCAGACACTTTCAACTCGACATCATTAGATTGCATTGGCAATGAGAGCATGCATGAGGTATGACCTTATATTGAACTGTTTTAAAATTAAATTACAAAAAAAATTAATGAAGGACAATAAAAGTTAGGTTGTGATAATGCTCAAAGCAGACATACAATATGCAGATGCCCCGAAAGCTCTTCAAAAATAATGATTCCATCCCCCGGTTCCAACATAAACACCTGTGCTGCAACTTCTGTCGCTGTATTTCTGAGAGATTTTGTTTCTTCCAAAGAGATCAACGGCTAGCTTCATAATTTCTGACCGGCTGATGAGTGTAAATGTATAAATGCACAGACTAAAACATTCACAGTGTGCACATTCAAATGGCTGTTATGAATTGTTAACATTCATAACGTGACATGATTTGCTGATCTCTGAACATCCTCAGAAATATGATGTGTCCCAACACAGGCACTCCACGTTCAACCAAACATCTCGCTTACAATTTAGATATCAGATGGCAATCACTGAAGAAGGCACAAAAATGTATTATGAGATTAAATTGCCAAAACAAGACAATTATATGATGTTTGTAATGCTGCAAGCAGAACCATAGTGTAGCTCCAACAGAGCCATGAGGAGTAAAGGTTTATCTGGTGGGGAAAAGGGGGATTTCTAGGGAAGTAAATCATATTGCTGTACACTGATGTCCTTAAAAACATACAAACAAATAATTAAAAGTGAAGTTATTGTAATATTAAGAAGAGTCCCCCCCCCCTCCCAATGGCGGACAGTCCAAGGTCCTGAAGGCAGTCTTTTTTTAAAGTCTCTCTGACAGTTTCCCCCTTCGCTCCGTCATTCCTGGTCGTTCTCTTCCTCTTCCTGCCCAGCCAAGTTTTATCTCAAATGAGGAGCCAGCAGGGCCAGGGCCAGCCCGCAGAGCGCCAGCGCCATGCTTCCCTGTGAGGCGATCCCCTTATTCATTGTTTCTGTGCCCACCACCACTTGATTAACCCTGGGTTTGCCAGGGTTCGGTGGAGTGGAGAAGTAAATGTCCTGGTCTGTGACGCAGGACGGAGAGTCACAACCGCTGCCGCTCTCCTCCCCTCCACTGCCGTCCTCATCTGAAGACAAAAAAAAACACACAAGGGTCAGATGTGTACAACTAGGACATCATGTCATAAAGAAAATCAGGAAGAAGCTAAAATGATCCTCACCATCCTCACCGTTATCCACGGAGATGTCGTTGCCGCTGTGTGCAGCTTTGAGCCAACTCGTCATTTCCTTCAAAACTGCGATCTGACTGCGAATCACAATGTCCGGCTTTGTTATGTCCACGTCCACGTCAGGGTTTGATACCTGATTGGCCAGTCCGTTGCCAATGACAACTGACTCGTACCTGTGTAAAGTGAAAGTTTATGTAAGTGTAGGTGTCAGATTATTATATACTTAAAATCCAATAAAACGTAGATTCTGTGTATGCAGAGTGAGTAGCCTCTTAAAGGCGGGAATGTCACGGCGGTCTTTATAGGCCGTGGTGGAATGCAAGAGGGACAGCCAGCAGGACAGGATGACTGTGACATTCTGACAACATGTTATGTGTATATATGTGTATGCCCTATTATGTGTATATATATGTTATGTGTGCAGCCCACTGACAGGAAATTCAAAAAACAGCTAGCAGCAGTTAGCAGCTAACTCAAAGAGGAAAAACTACAAGCAAAAATGTCTGCAAACTGGTGAGAAGAAAAGGTCCTGCAGCTCCTTACTCTCTAAGCAGAGGACGAGATCAGCCACCGTAGAACAGATACAGTAAATGACTGATATTGTTAACAAAGTGCTGCCCGACGTGTATGTTACGCCACATTAGAGGCTAACATTATCACGTCATGCCTGTCATGCCTCTTTTGCTTCTGGAAGGCCGGCATGCTGTCTAAAATTACAAACTGGAGTGGCGTTATGCCTGCCTCGTTTGATACTGTTAAAAAAAAGTTCAGTCGGTGCAATAAATGGTCTCTGTTGCAGCCCTATCACGGGATCTCTGTGTAAAAAGGGCTGGTGTGTGTGTGTGTGTGTGTGTGTGTGTGTGTGTGTGTGTGTGTGTCTGTGTGTGTGTGTGTGTGTGTGTGTGTGTGTGTGTGTGTGTGTGTGTGTGTGTGTGTGTGTGTGTCTTACCTGCTCTTTGCAGTTCCATTCCAGCACTCGTCCCCAGGTGCAATCCTCTCACCGGCACACACTGTCTCTGGCAATGTGGACCAGAACTTCTTTGCATGTTTCAACTTCTTCTTCACATCACTCGTCTGCAAAAGGAACCACACAAATGACGAGTCACACACATGAACTAAAAGCAAAGCAGCAGTAATTTGGCTGCGCTCTAGGTTTTCTTAAACCTCACCAATCGATCTAAACTTGTCCCAGCAGCGGTAGTGGGCCTAGCGTCGGGACTGTAAGGGCGGAAGCGGCCGTTAAAGCCGGTGTCTTTGATGGAGCGTTTGGAACGGAAGGCCATGCTCAGTTTCGGCTGCCCACATCCTTGGAAAACCTGTCAGAAATGAACAAAGTGAAGTTAGAGGAACTGAATCTCTTCATTTCTTGTGTTTCTTTAATAAACTGCTATGAAATGATACTAACTTTCTGTGACACTTGCATGCTGTTCTCCTGCATGTTCATGATGGCCTCTGAAATCTTCACGTCGATTGGATCCATGACGGACTCGAAATTAAAGGGACCTTCAAGCCTCTCGGCCAGACTAAGCATGGCGTCTGAAAATCAGGACGTAAGAACATGAAATTAAAAAGAGTACAAAAAATTGATTCATGATTTTCTTCAGTCAAACTTATTTAAAAAAGCTGCCACTAGGTGGAGGCACACGTCCGAGAGCAGGAGACTGTTCGGCAGTGAACCCTCAGATTACAGCAGCGTGAAGCTGCAGCAGAAACCAGACGCCTCCACAGACAGCAGCAGCGTCAGCAGCCAGGGACAGGAGCATGTAATGGTGTTATAGATGCCAGGAAACATCTTTAGTCACATGAGTCTGTCATGCAGAATCAATGTAATTCATACAGAGGAGAACAGGGCACATACACAGCCCCCTGAATGTAATGAAACTGATCTGGGTCTGTGTTTACACAACACACGAGCTGCATTCATCCTGTGGGTCACAACATGTACAAGCTGCACCACCCCTCCCTCTCTGCCTTTTCTCATATGAGATGCTAAAGAATGAGGGACGGGTTTGTACATGATTTTTACAGTAAAAACACTGGGCCTCATGCCAGAAAAGACACAAACAAATGTGTCTTATTTCCATCCCATCTCCATTTTGTTCTAATTTTGTTAGTACCTGCTGATTTCTGGGATTCACCTTTTTTTCCTTCTTTTTGCTCTTCTCTTAGGTAAGAGAAAATGTTACGAGTAGTCAGGAGCTCTCTCACCAAGCAAAACAAACACAAACCACAAATTGTTGCCCAGCGCAACGAAAAATGTGTTTTACATTTGAGGAACATCTAAAAAAAAAATGCTTTATCAAATTTAATGACGTTGCAGAGTCGTTAAAATGACTGGATTATAAACGGTCAGGGCTAAAGAAATACACGATACTTGGTCTATTGATCCCAATTACTGTAATTTCAGTTACTGCTCAGCAGTGTTAAAATGTAACTGAATAAACTTACTAAAGTACTGTACTTAAGCTCAAATCTGAGTAACTTTTACATTTCTTGATCATTTTAATTTTATGCCACTTCATACTTCTACTACACTACACTTCAGAGGGGAATACTTTACTTTTTACTCAACTGCTACAAATGAAGATTTCTGCACACAAACCATGTGAGAGAATACAAGGCTGAACAATTAGCCGATTCATTAGAAAATTGACCGGCAGCTGTTTTTTATCATGATGGAAGTCATTTTTCATGCAAGAAAACAAGTTGCGGTTCATGCTTCTCATATATTCTGTACACATGAGGACTTACTGATTTTCCTTTTAATTATTTTGATTATCTAATTATTTAAACCTTTTTGTATATGTACTTTCACTTCTAATATTTTAATACATTTCTCTGAAATCAATTTGTTGAAGTTTATTTAACAGTCACTTTCTCTACTGCAGAAGTTCTTCTCACTACAGCTTTTTTTGGCGTCATATTTTATAGTGTTTAGAGGCTGTTGATTATGCTACTAGGTGACTTATAATTAAGTGGGATTCATCACTGAACACACCTGGGTCAGAGCAGATTTTGGTGGTCATGAATGTTTGGTGCATCTGGAGTTGACTTCTCTTTTATTTTCTCTTACCACAAAATTAAGAAAAAATAGAACATCATTTAAGAAAATGTTGCTGCATGAGGCTCACTGTGTTCCTCTCTGTTCCTACTAAACTGCAATTAACCCACCAAATACACTGAAAAAATATTAACATGTCTCATCTAATTAGCCAATTTCCATCATGCCACCAATCCCATCATGTCACACTGGTTTCACGCCCTCCAGGGTAAAGAGGGGTGCATGTTTAGATAAGGCTGAAGTAGATTAGGTTAGATTAAACTTGAATGATTCTCTGCTGAAATATGAGCACTGCAGTGGCAACTTGTAAAGGAACAGAGAAGCAGGGAGTTGTATAAATATACTCTGTTGCCAAATCAAACACTTTAAGCCATTTTGGTAATAGCAGGGTGCACTCTCGGTCGTTAGTTTAATAATGGCCGCAGAAGGTGTCCTTCATCACACGACGGTCACTTACCAAGGAAGTTGTTCCACTCGGTGTCCAAGTCGGCCTGGTTGGCCAAACACCCGCGCAGCACATTGAGGCAGTAATTCTGGCAGGGTTTCAGGGCCACTTGGCCCGAGCAGTAGGGACAGTACAACATCTTCATGGCCGCTCGCACACAGCTGGGAGACGCGCTGACCTGGAGGAGGCAGGGGGCAGTCAGCAGACTTATCATTTCCCCACGGCAAAAACACGCATCCAGCTCCATCACAGACACATACTTAGACTGTGAAAAAGCATGGCCATTAATTTTATGAGCCAACTCTACAAAGCAGGATAATCTAATCATCAATGAATCACTCAGTGCAGTGGAAAAACACGCCATACCAGAACAGTCAGCGTGGTTTATGTTATCAGAGACACTGTAATGGAACCTCGGCCAGTTTTTTCCCAAAGTAAGATATGGAGTCAGAGACACAGAGGGGATGGATGGAGCTTTGTGGAAAAACTCTCAAGTGTCCTGAAGTAGGCCGACTGCTTCAGTTTGATTTCAGCAAAGATGACTGCCTCTCACTTACCGTAGAAACTTTATTGACCACATCTGGCATGAGCGTCAGGCCGCGCACAAAGGTTCGTGCGGCAACGAAGGCCCGTGTCAGCTGGATGCGGAGCTTGCGAGGCACATCGCCGAAGGGCTGCAACTGCTCCGTGTGGCGGCTGACGCACTCCATGTAGGCATCGCTGAACTCGTACTGCACGTTGACCAGCCGGAACATCCTCTCCAGGAGGTCGGCCCAGAAGTCCGACAGCATGGAGTCCAGGTTGACGGCAGCACTGCCGGACACGTAGTACCGAGTCAGGGCCTCGAAGAAGTTCTTGAACAGTTCTGCGTTCTGCACGTACATCATCCCGTACGTTCGCACGAACATGTTGTGCAGCGAGACCTCTGCATTTTTTAACAGCTCACGGAAAAACTCTGCAGAGGAAAAGAAAGAGGAGGGGGGATTAGTGCGATGACTAAATACTGAGGCTGCCAAAGAGCCAGAACAAACAATTTTACATTGTGAACATTTCATGTCCGTCTACAGGGAGGGATTTATTCTAAAGATGCTCCAGAGGAAATTGAATTTGTGTGATGGATAACATGTTGCCCGGGACATCTACAGAGACTGAGAGCTGATTTTATCAATCTGTAACTCAATAACATTTTATGATTTGTCCTGTTTGGGCACAGTGAATTCACACTTTGTGGGTATTCCATTACAAAACACAAGGCAACACACAAGCACATTGTGAGGTTTTCATCTGATTGTTGCAATACACAGATTCCAGAGTGACCGCAGTGTTTGTGAGAATCTAAATGATTGCTGTTGTGAAGACAAGATGAACATTTCAAAAGTATTCACAGGGCCGGATCATAGTAAATCTAAATGATGTTGAAATGCGGAGTCCTCCGCCCCACAGTTTTACTGTCGGACTCTGCCGCTGCCACTGTTTGAAAATCAGATTGATGGTTATTCCACTTCACCTGTGCCCATGTCCTGACGTTTTGAGTATCTCAACAGAAACAGCTTAAGCATAAAATCTTGGATGAAAGGGAAAAGGAATGTGTGGTGGGGAGGCGGCTGGACGGTTGGAAACGAGGGGATGAGAGGAGGGAAGCAGGAGGGGTGAAAGGTGGAGCTGGAGCATCTCTGTCAGGCTGAACGAGCGGCCAAGTATGGGAGCGGTGCTGCTCCTGGCTCTGTGGACTTGCCATTCAGCGGAGACGTCTCTCCACATCAAGCCCCTTCAAACTGACCACCATCAATGGCATTTTTCTGTTGTCACATTCCATTCGCTTTCCTTTCTCCCGGCTTGTCTTGGACTGTCCTTCAGAGGCATTTTCAATAGGATTACTGAATAATGCAACCCCCCCTGCCCCCTCCCCTCCCGTATATGGACCTGTACCCCCCATCCAGCCCTGGATCTCCCTCCCTCTGCTGCTTTCACTTCATCAGTTCCTTCAGAGAGCTCTCTTCACTAGAGACAGGGAACAATGACCTACTTCATCCTGAGGAATGTCCATCACCCCCCTCGCCGCTTTCCCCCACCCCCAATAATCCAGGCCCCCTCTCCCACGGACACCCCCTCCTCGCCCCCCAACTTTCTTAATTTGAACAAAATGAGAATTCCTCAGAGTCTCCAAAAAATGCTTCACCTTCAGTCTCACGTGCATGCAAGCATACACTCACCCTCTTTCACTCATCTCTTTTTTTTATCCACTCTCCATCTCCCCCTCGCTGCCCCGTGCGCACAAAACTTCTGTCCCGCTGCAGTTTCTCTGGATGCCCTCTGCTTGGCTTTGAAATGTAAAGTTCCCATGCTCTCACAGAGGGAGTCACTAAACGCTCCCTGCCACCAGGATGGACACACACACACACACGCACACACACACACACACACACACACACACACACACACACACACACACACACACACACACACACACACACACACACACACACACACACACACACACAAACCCCAAGTAGCGCTGTCACTTCCACTTCAGACTGACACACTAAAAAGAAAAAATGAGGCAGGGGAGGGGTGAGGGCGGCTTGGGGCGGGTTAAGTTGAGGGCTTTTTTAACTCCAAATCCCCACTGTGTCGCCAAGGATACCGGAAACACTGCAGCCCCTCCATTTACCTCCCCGCCATCATTGCAGCCCCCGCCCCACGCCTCCAACACACACGCATACACACACAAAGCCAGGGGAGAGGGCACCAAGTTCCACGCTCCATTGACAGAGATTAAAACAAAAGGTCCACCCCCACCCCTGGAATGTCATAGTAGCCACAAGTTTAAAGTCAGTGAAAGGAAACAGAGGAGGTGAGGAAGAGGAGGAGGAAGAGGGACGAAGCAGGAGAACAACCCTAAACTTCTCTATTTCCTTTCCACAGTTTATTAGAGCAGTAATGCCTATATGCTAAACAGATAAGCCCTGTAATGAGTTTGGACAAACTAACTGTTTAAAAAGAGAGCGGCCTGTGCAGGGTGCGTGTGTGTGTGTGAGAGAGCAGTGGCAAAAAGAGGGGGCAGAGGGGCTTTTTGGCTCAAGCCGAGGGTCTGAAGTATGAGCTGCATTACACAGGCATCTTGCATTGTCATTAAAAACAGTTTATGACACGCAGCCGTCTGCCAACGGGCCGAGGAGCTGAACACTCCCTCAGGATTTTTCCATTAAAAAATGCGCCTGTCACTCAGCCAATGGTCTGAGAGAATCTGGGTGAAAGGTGACACGAGAGAGAGTGGAAGCTGTAGCAAAATGTAAAGGAAGAAGGACGACTCCTGCCTCTGCGCGTGTTCGTCTTTTTCGTTCTCTCTCCCCTCACCCTGTCATCATTTCCACATGTTGCAGAGAAGGCCCTAAATTATGAGCGATGATCTTAGGGCCCAATCCATCACAGGAACAGAGGAGCTGACCGATCTCCTCCCACTCCTCCCTCCTACTTCCTCCTCCGAGGAGCTTCCCCCCTCAGCCCCACACCCCCACCCGTGTCCCTATAAACTCTGCTCCTCCCAATCCCAGCCCAGGCAGTAATTGCATCCTATTTGTGCCAATTAGTCCCTGCGCTTCTCCCTTTTCTTATGGGATGGGATTCTGTCCCTCCTGCTGTTGGACTTCGGGGCTTCGGATGGATGTCTCTTGTTGTGTGTGTGTGTGTGTGTGTGTGTATGTGTGTGTGTCTGGAGACAAGGGGCCTTAATCCAAGAGCTTAAATCCCAGACATAGGCTCACTCTGCTGGATGGGGTCAGTGCAACAGGACAAACAGGCTGAGGCCAGGACAAACACACAGAGAGGGGAGAACTATTTCTGGCCCTGGTCTTAATTGGCCATGACTCCTAGCTCCAGGCGCATGATGAGAGCCTGCCTAATCACACACACCGCTTCCTGAGTTTGTGACTGCATGTTGTTGTGTCTGTCTTCTTGTACAGTTGCAGCTGTGTTTATGCGCACATGCAGCCCGCTTCTCAGGAGCAATCGGCTGACGTCATCATCCCAACAGCCCTCTTTAATACAATAAGCACTTCCTGCGCCGGTTTCACCCGACGGGAAGTGCCTCCTTCAGGGTGTCTCGATGTGACAACAGGAAATAATAGGACGGCAACCCGAGCCTGTCACCGTATCCAGTGAGAGAGACGGTCTAATGGCCCAGGTGGAAGAGAGCACAGCGGGCTTTTGTAAAGAGATCCCACATCTATCAGTTCAGGGACAGCAGCAACCTACAGTGATGAGGAGGGGGCTCACAGGGGGAGGAAGGTAAATGAAGCACGGGGATGAGTTTCACTGTCAGCCCGAGGACTGCCCCCTCTTGGTCAAACAGATGACCCTGCAACTGCTCAGGCTTTGTCAGTCTCTGTATGACTTTTGCATGATTAGTCTGATCTAAAAGAGTGTGTCACAAAAAAGCTAAAACTTAAATGAAAAACATGTCCTAAAAAGAAGAAACACGACTCAAACTGTGTGATATATAACTGAGTAAACATGGACTTGACTGTGACTAAAGTTTTGTTTTTTTTGTCATAACAAAAAAAACAAAACTTTAGTCACAATCAAGTTTGACAGTTATGTGAAAACAACAGGAGGATATCGTCAACACAACTATTGTTCCTGTATAAGTTCCTCAAAATCAAAGACCCAGAACTGCTTTATAGTCTTGCCATTTTGCTCAGATGCTTCACAGTCGTACCGGAACACATCCATTATTAAATCTGCAGACAATAAAAACTGCACCACCTGTAGCCCCAATAAACCAAATGCAAAGCAGCTACAAGAAATGTCGATGTATTTATTCAAGCAGGAAATCATCTGCTTTCTGTTTCTTCATGCAACAAGTGCGACTCTGTTCTCAGAAGAAAAAGCATAAAAGCATGTAGAAGGCAGAGTGAGGAAAAGTTTCATTTTGTTAGATTATATGTGCTTCTACAAGAGAAATTCTGTGAAGAAAAATTTCCTACTTAAATTAAAATCATTATAGACATAAATCTGGAGATACTATGATATATAATCTGACTTAAAGGCAACCTGGCAATATTAAAAAAAAATGTAGAGCTATTTAACTATTAAATCTATCAACAGACAATCTAAATGATTTAATAATTAAAAAATCATTTAATTCATTTTTAAAGCAAAAATTCAATGGTCTCTCAATCTGAAAGACTTTTTTTTTAGATTATCTTGTTTTTTTTGATAGTAAGTTCAATATCTCAAACAAAACATGACATTTGAAGAGATCACCATAGGTAGACCTTTCATAGCAACGGTTTTTGTGTAAGACACAGTAAATTGTCCATGGAATAATTGCAATAAACACTATTATTTTCATTCTAGGGACCATTTTATGTTCCTGAAATAATGTAACATAATAGCATAATAATGAAGTATATCCTTTTAAAGAGCAATGAACTTTAATTCAACCATAGATGACATCAAAACACATCTCAGCATAGTTTTTTTCTTTTGTTCATTTGTCTTGAAAAAAATGCTCAGGTGCTGCAGGTTATTCAGGCATCATGTTGGCTAAAATGACCGGACATTCTTATGTATACAAACACACGTGCAAGCAAATCAGGCACTATATGGACGTGAGCTCCATTGTTTTTGCTGACCTCGATAAGTGGATAACATACATTTTGCTTGACATGTAATGCATGCAGTGATCAATGTGATACACAGTGAGGCATTTTGTGTGATGGAAACAGAAAGGAAGGTCTGAGGGGATTTTTGGGAGAGAAGGGCAGGAGATGGGGACAAAGGGCAGTAAGAGAGGAGACGAAGAGGGGCGGGACAGCTCGAGCAGCCACTGCATTCCGACACGTCACATTCCTGTTCACATCTGGCTGCAATACACGCTCTCCTCGTTCCTGACTATCCCTCTCTCCTTTTCACGGACATATAAGATCTGAAGGTCTCTGACCCTCATGTGCACAGGCACGCATGTGTGCACACGCACGCATCAAACCACGCACATAAACTGCCCTCAACAAGCAAAATTCCAACGTATCCAGAAACTTAAACATCCAACACTTTCTATCTTTTTTCTCTTCTCTCTATATCATCTTTTCCAGCAGAGCTGCAGCGGTGACACGGTCTGGTAGCTGCCTCGCTACCTCGGTGACTCAGCACTGCTGCATGTTCCCATGCGCTGCCACCCTCAGAAACGGAAACCCGATCCCAATATTTACAGGCACACACACATGTGCTCACACACAGAGGAACAGGAAGTACAGAGAAGACTAAATCTGAAGATGTGTGTGGTCCGTCTGGAAGCGTGCACGTCTCTCTGGAGAGAAGGGAAGCGGGTAGTGGTGGTGGGGCAAGACGAGGCAGGGAGCTGAGACGTTGAGAGACAGGTGGACGGGCCAAGAGACACAGACAGACTGTCTCCGCTCGGGGCAGTGCACTGGCAGGTGGGAGCGTCCGTCAAAAAATCATGCAGCACAAGTGCTGCTATGGGGACAGTGGCCAGCAGCACATTGTCGTCCGCTGAGAGGCTGGTGTGCGTGTGCGTTTGTTTGTGTAAGTGTGTTTGCTTACTGTCAAAGTGGTCGTGCCGCTGTCTGAAGGTGGATTGTAGGTTGGTGCTAAGCCTGGAGACGGGAGCTTTGATCTCCGTGTGGCTCTGCTGGCTCAGCTTCTCCTCCATCTCCACCGTGCAGCAGGAGAAACCCTGCGGACACACTTTCAAGGGGGCTCCTGCAAGAGACGAGGAGAAGACACTGTTAAACACAGGAAGTGTGATGCAGGAAACTGTCCCCACAGGTCACATCATACAAAACATGCTAGACTAAAACACAAGGCCCGATTTAAACATAACAGTAGGCCTCGAAAGGTGATTCAAGTTCAATGGTGGAATGTAACCAAGTACATTTACGCAAGTACTTTATTTAAGTACAAATTTGAGGTACTTGTACTTAACTATTTATTTTCCTTTCATGCCATTCTGTACTTTTACTCCACAACATGTCAGAGGGCAATATTGTACTTTTTAGTCCACTACATCTATCTGACAGCTTTAATTTCTTTACAAATCAACTTTTTTTTCTGAAAAGTCTTAAGAAAAGTTTAGAAAATATGTTTTGCTTTAAGTTAAATTACCCCAAAGTTTATACAAGTACTGCGGCAACAAGAAGTCAATTAATCAATCAGTGACTGGCAGAAACTTAATTGCAGACTATTTTGAGTCTTTTTTCTAGTTTGTTTTTTCTTCTATAATTTAATTTTGAGTTTGTGAGTTTTGAGTTTGTGTTTTTCTTCTTAATAACTATGAGTTTTGGGATGTTTTTTTCTTTATATATTTTTCCTATTTAGAACTTTGGGGGTTTTCTTTTTTTTTTCTCAATAATGGTATGTTTTTTGGTTCTTTATTCTTAAATAATATTGAAGCGTGCGTTTTTCCCCTCTCTTTTTTTAATGATTTTGAGGTCACAGGGTATTTGGTTCGTTTGTTTTTTGGATTTTTCTGCATTACTTTAACTTAAGTAACATTTTCAATGCAGGACAGAGTATATTCACAGTGTGGTATTAGTGCTTTTACTTTGAAGGATCTACATACCTTTTCCACCACTGTTCAAGTTAAATAACACACTTCAAGACTCATTCAGCATCTGTACACCTGCAGAGTGGCTTTGTTAACGTCTGCAAGGTTACGCATTATTTGAGCCAGCAGAGCGCCTTTAGTGGATATTTTACTTGTTTGAAACACACAGATATTGATCATTAACACAATTTCTTGCTTTTGTCTACAATCACACCTTTCAACTACAGAGTAACAACTTCACCCCTCACCAAATCAAATGCACCTTGGCTGTGAAAACCCCCTTAACTGCACTTAAGTGGATTAATTGCAACACTCAGCTCAGAGCAGTCTTTAGCCGGCCACTTTATAGAGCCTTGCTCTTATCCTGGCACTTCCCTGTCCTGATTGATAGCTCTCTGCTGCAGCTTTCTCTGAGTGCTGTGTCCTTCTAAAACACAGAGTTTTAAGAGGCGAGGATTAGCTCCACACCCACTTTGCTGGCAAGAAGGCCGACTCAAGCCAGCGAACACTGATGCACATACACGTAAGAACGCTTTTTCATCCTCTCTCATTTTGACACGCTGATTTTTTTTTTTAATGCAAGAAAATGACAGAAAGAAGAGTGTTGCATCATGAAGCACATTTTCAAAATGCACATGCATGATTTCCATGTGACCTCCGACTCTGACCGTCAGGTGATCCATTGTTGAACTGGTGATGCTTTCTTTTCTAATGCATGCTTTGTAAACAGACAGCAGAAAGCCACCTGCTGGAAACAGTGGTGAGCTGCTGGTTTAAATGGTCCTCAGCTGCCAAACAGGAGAGATGTGAAGTGTTTTTTTCTGTTTTGGGACCTCACTGTTATTGGACAAACGTTCTGGAACCGCTAATGTGGACAGACAACTTTTAACAATTGAAACATTTTCAAACAGATCTGTGGACATGGTTTTGGACCGAGCTGAAAACTTCAAATGTTTTCTACTGAAAACCATTGCACAAAATCTAAATAGTGTCTTTGACGAAATAGCAACTGCCAGCTTTGTCAAAAGTGAGTTTAACGTCCAATTAAAAGGAGGGTCAGGGGAGGACGAATGCAAAGTCGCAGCTGCAATAATGTTTTGTTTTAAACATGGCTGTTGGAATTTGGGAGAACACAGGGATCCTTTCACTGCATCCAGGCACCACCGGCCTGTTTGGTTTTCCCCACCAGCTTGTGCTCACTGACTCTGGGTCTGTGTGCATGCACAGGTTACTGCTACTGCAGGGCTTCATGTCATGCATGGACTGGGGCTTGAATGTTACCTGTAACATTTTCCAGGGCTGATTTATCTTAGGCTAATAGTGCAGTACAGTGAATGTGTTTTATAGTTTTCCTTTATGCATCAGCATTTCATTTAAAGCTACAAGAAACTGACTGTGAACAAACTATTGTCTAACTAACTACTGTCGTTATCAATAACAGTGAATTTCCCCCTGAATTTTCTCATTTTCTTCTGAGCAGCTGAGAATTGTTTGAAGACAAAACGGATTGCGCCACAAAAAAAGAACAAAAAAACATGCAATTTCATCCAAGTGACAGCAAAAGTTGGAAGTATACTATCTCAGTCAAACTACAGGCATTATCATGCTATATATTGGTAAGTGGATTTGGTAAAGCATCCTGCTTTTTCTCAGTTGTATTCTAACTTTGTTACAGGGTGTTAACAGGTACCTTAATTTCATACTTTTTAAACCTTTTAAGGATTATTTTTAACCAAATGTAAGACGGGTTTTTGGACAAATCCTCTTTGTCTTATTGCAGGTTATGTTTTGAGTTAAGTATGTGGTCTCACACAGAGGCAGGCTTTATGTCAGAATATGCTGATTAGAGTGTGTAAGTCTAATCTACATTTTGCCAAGTAAGTGCAAGAATTAATGAAGTGTTTTCAGTTTTTAGAGTCTAAAGATTTTAACATCAGAAACATTCACTTAGGGAAGCTTGACAATTTTTGACAAAAAATATATGAAAATATGGATAAATTAAATCACATAAAATGTTTGAAGCCTCATAAATTCAAATTTAACACGACATATCTTATTGATACAAGTTCCCCCTGCATTTTCATGGATAAAATTTTAAAACTTTTCAAGGACCAATAGTGACAATCTGTTGTTATCCTGCCCCACTTGCCAGCATTTTTCAAAAACATCATATTCAAACTCTGTTCAAGCAAAACGTCCACTGGCATACATGAAGGGAGAGGTGGAAATCTGCTGTTATGTTACACTGTGCACCAGAGTAACTACGAAAGATAACTGCAACAATTTCATTACACAACTAAATTCCATAACTTTTCCAAACCTTTCTATATACTAATTCCATGATTTTTTCAGGCCTGGAAGACTTTATTGTGAAATTCTATGACTTTTCTAGGTTTTCCTCAACCGTGATGACACTGAAATAAAGACATTATAAGACTTTTTAAGGGCCTGCAGACACCCTGTGTTAGTGTTAAACATGAACTCGCTCACTGGTTACTTATTAGGTTAAACATTGCTGTGTTCTTGGCTTTTTACGTTTCCTCTGGTTTGATCATCAGTGGACGACTCTGGGAATTTTCTGTTCCATCGCTGCTGGTCCCCACGTTCAATATGTTGCTATAACAACCTGAGCCATGTGGATTTGTTTTTCTCAGACATCTTGAGGTTGTTTTCATTCTTTTTGTGCGTGTAATAGAAACGCCCATCGAATTCGATTAGAAACACAGGACTTCTGTGGACTTGTATATAGATAAAGGGGAAAAAAACCTGTTTCTAGATGAACTTTTCTATAGCATTAAGAGTCCGACCTGCTCTGGTGAAACTATGAAGCTAATCACAACACAGAGCCTCTCAGTTTTGCATCAGCACGCTGAACATCACACTGAACAGCACAACATGTTTGGAGAAGTTCCCTGCTCGCCTCAAATAGCTAAAATGTTAAGAAATTAAACTGCGGGGTCAGAAGTGACTCACGGCAATATAATCATCCAAACAGGGCACTAGAGGGAGGGATGCACCCTGGCGCCACAAACTGGACCCCTCCGTCTGGGATCAAGTCCAAATAAGCCTCAAGTCACTCTTTCTCTCACAGTCCTCTCCCCAAACTCATCTCTCTCCCCCTCCGACCTTCACCCACTCCGCCCGACCCCCTCCTGCATGCACACACACTCTCACACACACACACCCAGGCACAGTTGGCAGCCCCTACCTAAACATATTCACACATCACATCACTGCTCAACACATGGCTCTTTGTACCAGCGTGATTGGAGGTACAGGGAGCAACACACACACACACACACACACACACACACACACACACACACACACACACACACACACACACACACACACACACACACACACACACACACACACACACACACACACACACACACACACACACACACACACACTGAACCTTTAGGTGAAACAGCCATCCAGTCTCTCCTCCAGCAGGGCCCCCTGCTTGCCCACAGCACAGGCGTGCAATCAAAAGGGCTATATCCACATGGAAAATAGCCCTAGTTACCAAAGTACACAAATAAAAGTGAGATGGTCAATATTTCACAGGAATGTCTGCACAAATGTCACATTGTTAGCTCAAAGGATTAAGTCTCTGAAAACTGAAGATTCTTAGCTAATGCATACTTTGTGAAAACATTTTTGGCAGCCAATTTCTCAAACCGCTGGGAGAAAAATGGCCCTGCTCGAACACAAGAGAGCGAACCGTTAACAAGAACAGTTCGATCCCATAAAAATCAACATCATGTCGGACGCTGAATGACATGTTTCTGCCTCGCTATTTCACAACAAGTTTGGTCAGTAAACGCATCCGTCATTTCTCTACCATCAGCGGCATGAATGGTCTTTGTGTGATGGGTGAACTGGCCCTCAGCTGCTTCCTTTAATGCAGGGACACTCCACTTGCTTTGCTTGGGGGCCACTTTTCTAAAAATGACAGGAGGCCAGGGGCCAGTCGCAGCAGTTCCATACAATTTTCAAGGATTTCAGGACATTTCTAGAATTTTTGGACGTGTCTCGAATCTCAGGACGTGTCTCGTATTTCAGGACGTTTCTAGGATTTAAGGACATTTCTGGGATTGCTGCACGTTTAGAAGTTTAGAACATTTCTAAGATTTTAGGATATTTCTAGGATTTAAGGACATGAAGGGCTTAGCTCGGGCCTCTTTTCAGGGGTGTGGGGATCCTCCACTGGCACTTTTTTTTATGAACAAGCTCTATTTTATGCACTCTGAACCCTTATGTATACTTAAACTACAAAAACAATTCCCAGTGTGAATAACTTTTCTTTTTATCGTGAATTAGAAAATGGTTGGGGGACCACCTCACATCCTAGCGAGGGCCAGATTTGGCCCAGGAGCCGTCAGTTGAGTATCACTGCTTAAAGGGGCCTCTCACTCCTCCAGCTTCCCAAACACAGAACATTGTTCAAGTGTCGCTCAGAAGAGGAAAACTGCCATTTATGGCGGTCAAAACAACAGAGCAGCATCTTGTAAACAAACATGTGACTGTGTGTCATGGCATTCATCAGCTCTCCGCTGCTTCCCTGCCCTCTCTTTGTGGGGAGACCACCATCCCCTTTAAATGGCTCATAAAATAAGTCACTTCCCTTTGACATTGTCCTGCCTCTCAAACTCTGTTCTCAGAGGAAGGATGGTGGGGGAGGTGAAAACGCCTCACAGACAAAAACCAGATTAGACACCTCACCGCCCCCTCTGCCTGCCATCATGTGCCCCTGAACCAGACGGACCTCAGGGTGCTCCCCCCACCACCTCCGCCTCGACCGCCACCACCCTGCAGGCTTAACCAGCGAGGTCAGGGGTTAACAGCCACTCCTCTGAGAGAGGTCCTGTCCTCTGACCCCCCTCCCCATCCGCCAGCCAGCACATCCACCACCACACACAGTATCTCAGCCCCCAAACCCCAATAATAACACCACCAACACACAAACAAAAAACCCAAATATACAAGCAATTAAGAGCTGTAAAAGTCGCACGCATATGCAAAAAATATAAATAGGAAACCTATACTCCAATCAGGAGCCATAAAAGACCCTCCAGGATTATTTCTGTACCCTTCTGAACTCAGGATGTCACTAAAACTGCTAAGGGAGCCGTGAAGGAGGCCACGGGGTACCGCATGTCACGAACCATTCACCGACGTCTGTCACTAATTGGAGCCTGGTGGTCTGCGACTGAACCAAACCTCCGAGCTTTCACACAGACATTTGCAAATAATTAAATGATAAACTGTATGATGCTCATAGTCTATGTACATACTAATCCGATCCCAGTGGAGTGTGGGTAATTTGAGACGGTGAAAACCGAGGCGATTTTGTTTCAAAACGTGTGAACATGTTCCAAAGTCGGCCTGACTGATCTTCAAATGTCCAGCATATAAAACTCAGCCCCTCACACACTCAGCAGTGTGAAGTCTGCAAAACAACACTTACAAACACAAAGCTTGCCTATTAATTGGCATATCATGCTCCCTGCTGCAACATGTAAAAGGAGAGTGCTGCCAGTCTACTGAGCATTACTCACACAGACTGTTGTAAATTTGCACGCCCTGCAGCCATAACATTCTCCTCTCGCTTCTCACCTCTGTGTAGGGTGTAATTATCCTGAGGGGGGTTAAAGGGATTGGTGCCATTTGTTGGATAACTTTCTGTTTTGCGCCCCATCCTGTCACGCACAATCACATGAGCTGCATCAGTGGCCCTTTGAAGAGTCCCTGATGTCGCTTTTTGGGGCGTTAAGTCTTACTCATGAGTAAAATTTTAATCATTTGTCAACCGTTTCACATAGTCAGAGTAAAGGGGCACGATGTGAGGCCGCACTTGAAAGGAGTGATTAAAAGGCTGCAAAATAGCTGCATATTTCATTTCCAAAATCATAGCAATTGCTTTTTAAGTCATTCCCCTCTTAAATTCTTTCCTGTTTCAGCATGTTGTCAAATCACCACTTTCTTTTTGTCTCCCCCCTCTGTAATCTCTGAGGGCTCTACAGTTGTGGTCTCTGAGTTTTTAAAAAAATGAATTCTTTTACACGCCACTCATTCAAAAAAAATGCCATTTATCCATTTCAGAGGCTTTTCCAATTAGTTTCTCAGTGAGCAATTCAACGTTTCAAACAATTTCTGATAACTCGGTCCTCAGTAAAGAAATAAATAAATCAGTCGTTTGAAAGCAAAACTCTTAAAACGCTTTGCTTTTATCAGCTCTCAGTAATAACTTCGGAAAGACACCATTTTGCCCAAAAGGAGGGATGTGTCATGTTGAAATTAAACCCACACATCCATGTGAAACGATGGAATAAATGCTTTAAAGGCTCTTCGATTGTGCAGGGTTTAGCAGGGGGAATCTCCCGCGTGAGATCAGTCTAGTGCTGTAAAAACAAAATGTGCAAAAGTCAAACTATTAAGGGAGGAACGGACAGTTATCTGAGCCACCAGTGTCCTATTTTACACCGCAACGTTTTCATAGTGCAGTTAGGAAAAGTGTTTTGGTACAATATGATATTTCCCTCCATATTACAAGAAATCCTTTAACTGGGCGAGCTGAGTAACAGCGCAGTCTTATTTACAACCCGCAGGAGTAGCTGCAGGAGGAGGGAAGGCTACAAGCATCCACACATTCACGTCGGGCTGCTGCTCGGTACGACCGCAGACTCTTGCTTCAGGGCATCATGCCAGCAGCAGTAGCTGCAGGACGGGGGGAAATATGTCTTGTACACCTTTTGCATCCAGATTTTCCGAGCTCTTTTTTTCACGAGTCAAAGTGACGTCCTAAACAAGCTGACCATTTGCTGCCATCAGCGGTGGATGAGGTACCTGAAAGGCATACTTGAGTAAAAATACAGATATCTTATCAGAAAATTACTCTGATAGAGGTTTAAGTCACCTATTAAGATATAGGTTTAGTAAAAGTCTAAAAAGTATCTGATACTTACTGTACTTAAGTATCAAAAGTAATTTTATGAGATCAAATGTTGTGTTGTGTTGAGTGTTGAAAAGAAAAGTGCAAGTAAATGCAGATCATAAAAAAACAAGCAGTCAGAATTTTGCTTAGCTGTGAAGTTTAATTCTTCACAACATGTACAGCACTTTAAAAATAAAGCTTAAGATTGACTAGAAAAACTTTTTTTCATAACCTAAAGGATTTATATACAAAATCTGCCCTCCTTTCCTCCTTTCTTCCACCTTCCTTCCCTATTTTATTAGCAACTAACTAAGACACTTAGAGGAAATGTAGTATAAAAAGAGCAAAAGTGAAGCCTCCAAAACAATACTAAAACAATGTAACAAAGGACTAGTGCTTTGTTGTATTACACTACTGAATGCCATTAAGAGGGTCGACTTTTTAGATTTCTCCAGAAAAAAATGAAACAACACACAATGTTCTGCTGGGCCAAAAAAAAAAGATTATTAAAAGTTACACTAATACACTTAGGAAATTCACATTAAAAAGTCAGCTTTACAAGAAATTTAACTGAACCCCTGATTTTAAAAGCTTAGATCGTTGTAACACACCTACGCATTACATTCATTTCACACACTAATATCCAGAGTACATGGGTGTACTCTGAGCTACGGCAGAACCACGACGAAAGGGGGAAAAATGTTCAACAAAACTATGCTGTAAGCGGAAACCACTATTAGAGACTGGGCTGTTCATATGGAGATAATCAGGGCAGGGCGATACTTCCACCTACTCTGTTTCTACACTTCAGCCTCTTACAAAAATAGAGTAATGACAAGTTTATTGCAGTTTTGGCCAAACCAATAATGCTTTTCGGCTCTCAGTTCATTAGGAAAGTCCAAAAGAGTCTGGAATGTGCTTGCAGGGGACTTCTGGATCTGTCTTAAGTATTTTAACGAAACGGTGGGCAGCAGTGCCAAACCCTTTCCATTTCTTTAATGTGTTTTACTTGACTGCTGCTCAACGTCTCCAAGCATAACTGCAGAGAAAAGCTGAAGGACAGACTGTGCAGCTGAAGTTGTTATAATCAATGTTTAAGGGGGTTTATTGACAGAATGATTTCTATGAGGTGTTAATGATGGCTTAGCTTAAGCAGATCCAAGTGTTTGGACAGATTACTAACTCTCCTTCACAGATGCCTGGGGCCGCAATCACCTGGACGCCTGCGGTACATTCAACAACACATACTGTGGATCTGTGGCCCCTGACTGGGAGTGGCAGCAGTTTTTAGCATGAAGCTCCAGCTGACCCATGACTCAGACATTACACAGCTCTTATAACTTGCCTATAGCCTGTAAAGGATGTAACTGAAGTGGGCGACGGCTTTAAACATTTAAAGTCGAGCAGTAAAATCTTTTACAGGAATTGTCTGAAACTGCAACCAGAACATCTGCATGTTTGCCTCAATAAAATAAAATGTCTTACTCAGTTTGTCCTGTTGCTGGATTTGTATTTTTTCTATTTCGGAGTTTGTTGGTTGTGTTTTCTTTTCTGTTGCTGCAACAACATAGTTTCCCTCACGTGGATCACAGAATTCATCTAAAGCTGACTTGTGTATAAAACAAGAAAAGCATTGTAGTTCATTAAATCACATCTAGACGTCATGTATAACAGTGTAGTGTAGGGGTGCACACAAAAGGCACGGTTCGATGCCAGTTCAGTAGAGCAAGAAAAAACAGATGCATAATGTTTCTTTGCATTTATGTTGAGCAGACAGTAGTAAAAGTGTCAAAGACAGACAAAATCCTCCTGCTGGGGACTGAGCTAACATTTCGCACACTAAACTTTGCTAAACTAATTGTATTATAAAAATAAGGAACACTTACGCTCTACAAACACTGAACAAAAGAGTCTCAACAGGCTTTATAAACAGAAAAGCATCTCTAAAGTTATGAAAGTGAAAATATCAAAATACAAATAATTAAAAATAAAAACTTGTGGATGAGGCAGAGTGCTTAAATGAGCTCCACCTTGGATAACCCTCAACCAAACATTTATCATCCTGCTGTTCAGCACATCTGGGTGATGTCTCAGATAAGCGTTGGCATATTGGACTTTACCAGACCCTTTGATGGTGAAGCAACACGCACACATCATTCTCACCTTTGCACAACTCTGTCTCTGCTGCTCTTGTAGCTGACCGGGAATAGACTTCTCAATCTCAACTCAAGCCCAATGGATCCCGATGGGTCCCGAAAAAAGCCCTGTGAGTTGGACCAGGCTCAGTTGGGCTCCAGCTCAGTATTTCATGTGATGATCTCGGACAGGCCGGCTTCGTGTTGTAATTTTTTTTTTTACCTTTTGTGAACTTTACTGGGAACCCACAGTTGAGACTTCAAGCTTTTCACCTGCACTACAGTGTGACCAAAGACCTCTTTGGTTTGACTGACTCACACGTCAGCACATGCTGTTAACAGGCCGGCGTACTGCTAAAAGCTTCCAGGTAAAACATGCATGTAATACTGAACCAAAGTTCACAACGCATCAATCCACATACAGTGTATTCTGCGTGCACCGGACTGTGTAGGTCTGATAAAAACACACTGACCATTACAGCCCTGGTATAGTCACAAAGAACAACGAAGACACATACATTTACAAAAAGTGGATCAGTAAAATGATTTGATATATAATGTATACAGATGCCTAGAACTTTGTACAATCGGTTATTTTTGTATCTATTTGCACAACTGTACTCTGCATTCTGACTGCATTTTGCTGTACTGGTACTTACTGTGTCCAATGACAACAAAGTTACATCTAAACTAATGAGGAGGTGACACTCAAATGCATCTGACTCAAAGTACATCATGTAGTATTTATCATGTAGCTTTGAAACAGTAGTTTGTCACACGACTCTGCATATAGCCAGCTGACCCGAGAGCATCCATCCCTCACATGATAAGTCACAACACTAACATTGATTGGACCCATGATTCAGCATCATACAGAAGTGTTGGAGGTTAACGTGAAAGAACAATCGCATAAACCCTCGGAAACATAAATAACAGGACCTACTTATGGGAGGAAGTGTCTCAGTAGTGGTGAGCTCGGGAAACGTTCGCACCGCTTGTGACATGAGAGATTTACTCCACTTAGAACGATGCTCACCGTCCATTTATGAGGCAGGAAGTTTTGGTTTAGGGAAGTACTCTCTGGAGTGAATATATTCAGCTACCAGCCAGCCACAGGGCTTTGGATAATGTCTGTGTAAAATGATGTTTCCTTAAATAAATCAGGAATTAAAACAACACAGCTGTCAAAACACCAAACTGCCAAAATTTACTTGTCACATGGCATGACTGTGATGAGAAGGAAAGGCATGTGTGCTGCTGCACGGCATGAGGCAGAGCAGAACTCATTACGATCTCAATGTCTCATCGGCTGCTCTTATTGCAGACTTTCTCCTCCGCCACGGGAAAAGTCTGAAAGCCGACTGTTTGTCATTCAGAGTGAGAAATTGTCACATTAAAATGTTTATCTCTGCTAAATCCTCCAAACTTTGTCCAACGTGAATTACTTTCCAACATGCACACAATCTCAGAAACAAAGCACACGCTGCGATCTGTAAATCTGAGCCCTCTGCCACCAGAGTCCATTTCTGATTACTAAACCAGTCTGGGCCTCCGGCCAATTAAAACTCTCCATTTGTGAACATTCCAAAATGCTGTCATCCATGAACATTTACCCAGAATCCCCTGGGGAGATTCCACAACATTGCCCTGGCCTCTCGCTCTGTCTGTTTCCCTCTCCCGTCCCGGCCCTGCATCTCCGGCTTTGTCTCCCCACACAAAAGCTCCCTGCCTACACCACTTCCCAGGTCACTGCTTTGTCAGGGTTTCAACTCACTCCGGCACTTCCCCGAGTGCTTTTAACAAGTCAGAAACCAAATTCCAACCACTGGGGCGGTTCTCAAAAGTTCACCTGCTGCACAATTTATGAGATCTCTCGTGGTCAAGACAAAAAATCTTGAGACCTGGGTTTGACTCTGACTTCTTGTGCTTGTGGCATCAAATTATTTCCATAAGGTCTCCTGATAGCAGGCTGGAAATCTGAAGAGAAGTCAGAGGCTGTCAGCTGTGCTGGGTAATGTCCATGTGCAAGCCAAAGAACCCAAACAACTACAGCTCAGCACCAAGGAAATTAAGGTAAAAACACTATTCTGTAAATAGTATTTTAAAATAAAGCTGTTTTGCACCAATCATAGATTTCCTTCACTGCTGATCAGAGCCGATCGGAGTCGGTGTCGATAAATACCTTTGACTGCTGCAGAGTCTTTGACCTGCCAGTGAGTGCAGATTGTAACTTTTCCTTTTAAACACAAAAGTTAGTTGGAATTTTTGTCAAGTGGAAAAGGGGAGAAACTAAAATAGGGCGGAGTGGAAAGCTTACAATGACCTGGAGGTCATTCATGCAGACAAGTCAATCTGCTCTCTGAGTTAATTCACTCAAAAATGCCATAAATTCAAGTGGGCACTGGGCAAACTTGGCACAATAAAACATGGTTTTCTTACTTGACAGCAAACATTTGGTCTGAAACACATGCAGAGGTCTGCCAGAGGTCAAGAAATACACAAACACAGCAGTGAAGAAATGAGACCATAAAAATGAAAGGTCAAACCCCCAACACTTGTGCAAGTTATGCCTCGAAGTCCGAGAAAGCTGGAGGCCATGATTCATGTTAACGCAGTTATGAGGAATTCATATTTCAAACACAAGTGGTTTGTTTTCCGGACGAGATTGAATTTGGGCCATTTTCATAGCGTGCTCCGCACAAACTTTCTGCAACTTGTTTGACTTCCTTCTGGTAAATACAGCAACCACTGGTGATTGGCTTGACTGCCATTCAGACATTCAGGCTTGTGCGAGCCGCATCGTTCAGCCAGGTGGTTTTAACATGAGCGCCTGTGTCAAATATCGTATGGAACACAGATGCAAACATGAAGGAAAACAGCACAAGAAACGTTCCTTCCTGCCCTCGCTCTGCTGGGAGTCTTTTCTCAACAACATCTCTCAGATGGAGTTTGGAGGTAATGATTCACGTTAACAGCTGGTCTAATCTTTCACCCTGTCCACATCTTTCTTTCAGGTTATGTGCCTTTTGATGAGCCGCAGAGTTGCAGTATTTGATCTAGTGCTTTTACTACAGATTCCACCTTGACGCTTTAGCCTGGTGTGTGTGTGTGTGTGTGTGTGTGTGTGTGTGTGTGTGTGTGTGTGTGTGTGTGTGTGTGTGTGTGTGTGAAAGAGAGAGCGAGACTGTGTTATGTTTAAGATTTGCAGAGACAGGCAGAGGTTTTGCAGACGAACAGAGAGGACAAGTTACAGCACAGCGTGGTTATCACAAGGAAAGAGGAGGAGAAAGAGACACAAAAGACCTTCCTGGCTTGTCCCTCTGCACCAGCCCTCCGTCTTTCCAGTGACTCATGGCACACAAATGAAAACATACTTTAAAGGAGAAGATGAAGAACACTTCTTTCTTAAGGCCAAGTGCTTTACCACGGGACCCTGTTGTGCTGTCAGAGAAATGGACTACTGTGGAGCTTACAAATAGGTCCTCTTTAAGATGTGCTTCACGCACTGTTCGAGAGCCACGTATATGATCTGAGGAAGCTTTACACTTTAAAAAATATTCATATGCATGTACAAGTTCCACATAATGAGTACTGCACCCCTCCCTCCAACGCCACATAAAAAGAATTCAAAAAATCCAACTTTGTTGAAACATATGAGAGCTTTTAAAGGACTTTACACACAAACAATACATTTTATCGTTGCCAGTAAAAGCCAGCGAACCCCTCCTAAGGACAGGGAGCTCTTTGACAATGTTTATAACAGACCATCCAACAGCAGCTGAAGTCCACCAGATGTTGAGGCAGGACGGGGCCCGGCGAAGCCCCCCAGGCAGAATGAGGTCAGGTACAAGATCAGGTTTCTGGAAGCTCAAAGCTACAAAAGGGCAACAAAGATTCTGATATACCTGTTGGGCCTTACGAAACTAGACACCAGCGGAGGCGGTGGGAAGAGAACCACTCATCGCAGTCTGTCAAAGGGACTAGAAAGTCTAAACCTAACGGTACAATGGTCTAATGGGCCTCCGTCATGGATGGCTCAGTCTGTTCCCGATGATATCCTGAATAAATCAAAGCGACTTGCCATTCAGATGATGTTAAATATTGGCGGGTTGACTTGCTTTCCCATATTACTGCAAATTTTTCTGCCAGCGAAAACCACCCTCAAAAAACTTACTGACCGAATGATCTACAGCTTTGGAGCCATAATTTAACAAACTATTTGATCTTTCATGTGTGCGCTTTTTTCCCCTCCCTCGCTTATCGGCCCCCAGCCAGCAGGACGTCTGCCATTGTTTTCTTCATCTGTTAAATTTGAGTTCTGATGACCTGCTTTTTAACACATGGCATCGACTCGTCCGTCAGATTCACAGAGCTGTGCCAGAGACCTGCCTGGTGCTTTTTTTTTTGTTTGACAGAAGAAAGGACTTATGAAAAGCAAAGAGGAAAAGAAACGGGGGTTTTGATCTCAAACAATGTAATTTATATGAAAATAAATCCAACAGCAAGCGACACACAGAGGGATTAGGTAAATATTAGGAAACCTATTAAGCTAACTGCAGTTTGGAAAAGTGAGCTAAGTGTGAGTGACTTCCTCGTCAGTGGGAGTCTCCATGAAGGCCTTGGGAGTAATTAGCAAGGATTACAGCTCGTCTGGCCTGCACCCAGCACTGGGGTTTCAGCCCAAACACCCAGGCAAGTCCCTGGCTTTGCTCCCTCACCGCCCTCCCCAACCACACGGGCCTCTGGCGAGTCGCACAAATCCTAATGATGATCACAACTATCAACACGGACATCCATCCCACTGCGGCTTCATAGGAAATCAATTAACCTTGGTTGAGTTACACCTACATCATAACCGCACTCCCCCACTGGCGGCTATGCGGTGAGATGACTTCAGCGAGCGACTGGAGCCTCGTTGTGTCGGCGACGGGGTTCACGCTCCACCCCTGCAGTTTGGGATCAGAGCCCACGGCCCTTCGCCACACTCCACACAGCTGGCTGAGTGACACCAGCGCCGAGGTGATCAACACAAAGGAGGCGCATGGCAGCTCGAATATCAGAGGAACAAAAAATTACACCATCAAGCGTCGGCTGCACAACAGGACTCGTGCAGCCAGAGGAGCTGCACGATGGAGAGAGGCTGAGGTGGGAGACAGCGATTATATTTGATGTTTTTGCTTCGCCATGGGAAGCGTACAAATATCTGTGATAAAATAACTCACTTATACACTGAACAGTGCTGCACCGATGTGATTTTGGCCCCATATTGATTTAAAATGCTTAATTAAAACAACTATGTGACTCAGGAGAAAACATCTCTTCAACTAGCGTGTTCACTGTTTTAGTAAAGTCACCACACTAAACACCAGCCTTTTATTTTTTAGAGAGACCCAAACAACGCCAGCTTAACACTCCCCCAGTGTGTGATTTTAGTTGGCATGCTGCCGTTCTGAAAGCACGCTACACCGTCAGCTTCTAGTGTGAAATATGTCATGCATGTTGTCGACAACAATAATACCATAAAATGGCAGCAACAATCATTTACCGTCCCTTTTAAATGGCCATTGATCTCCCGGACATCATCGTCTCCTCATTTTTGCAGACATTTTCAGCTGCTGTTCTTCTTTTTGGGTAAACTGCAAACTGCTGCCGGCACATAAAACATCACCAAAGCGCCAAGCCGTTCCCGTCCTGCCGGCTGCCCCTTTTATACAGCTGTCGATTCAGCGCTGCTACTTCCTCCACTGATGGCTTCAGGCTCATTTATACTCCCTTTATGTGCGAAAACACGATATGTCCACTTCAAGCGCTGTAAATGTCACTGCACTCGTACTTCCACGCGTCCTTTATGTCAGCATAGATGCAGCCAATAGATGGCACTCAACTTGTAATACTGTGCCTTTAAATGGAGGCAGCACTGTAGATAGTGATGGTTTGCGCTGCCATTTATATAAATCCCCACATGTGGAAGAAGAATTAATTTTACTTTATTACGTATTTGCTCCGTTCCTCCATTATTTTAATGTCTTTTTGTATCCTCAGACGAATCTTGTGTGAACTACGCCACACTGTTTCCACAATCTCTGGTACTGCTCTGTTTCAGCCATATAAGCTTTGAGAAAACGTGCACAAATGCTGATGGAATGAACACAGAGTGCAGACAGACGGCTCCGTCTGCCTCCGTCTATAGCTAACCCTTAGTATAAATGAGCCCTTAGAGGTTAAACCATGTACTTTTATATAGAACGGCAAGGCATAATATCGGTGAAACATTCCTAACTTCAAAAGAGTGTAAAAGGTGCTGCAGAAAATATGAGCCAGATTTGAAATTACATAATGTTGTTGGCATCATTTCATCTCAAACAAAGTCATAATGTACCCAAGTGCTCTTCTGTACTTTGTATTAGAGGTGAAAACGAGTAATTTGTGCCTTGTTAACATTTAGAGGTGATAACAGAGCCATTAAGAGAAGTGTGTTAACAAGAGACCAGCTTGGCATGTGCATCATTTAAAAGCCTTTTTTGCAGAAAATGACGAAGGTTAAAAGCAGACACTAGACAAGAGGGGTGGATGGGCTGAATGGAGCGGGGCAGCAAAATACCAGTAAACCACCACTGATGGCCAAAAAGAGAAAATCACCCAGGGATGACGAAGAAAGGAATGAAACAAAACCTCCCAGTGGAGCTGCTTTAGAGCGAGCAGGGGGAGAAGAAAATGAACCGATATGTCAGTTGGGACAGACGGCGGAGTTGGGTGGAGAGACGGCCGACTTTGACGGCGCGCAAACAGGACGTGTTAACAAGGAGTAGTTTCAGGGGGTCGCTCCCCTCACCTCAAAAACCACAAAACCAGATCAGGATTTCTCACAGTTTACATCAGACGAGGAGCCACGCAGATCCACCGAATGATGTAGTCAAGTTTTAACTATGGCCGCTCATGCCAAAAACGATGCACTACAAGGCGTCTTTGGTGAAAGCCTTGTATTGTGTTAGACAGAACCGTGTGCTCGCAGGGGTTACTAAGAGGAGCAGGCTCCATGTACATGCCTGAGTGACTCGGCGACGATGAGTCACACTGCATGCATGCTCCCAGTTACCTCCCCAGATTCCCTAAGCCTGTGTCACACACTACACACAAACACACACACACACACACACACACACACACACACACACACACACACAGTGTCACTCTCTGGCTCCTGCCTGACCCACCGTTTCTCCTGGATTTTCGGTTAAACTTGCCTCGGTACAAAACTCTGTCCTGTCAGTCAAATCCCCCCTCTCTTTCCCTGCATGCCTCACTCAGTCCCTCCAGTGCTCTCTTTGTTGCCGTGTGTTCCCAGCTCCAGGGCTCCCTATGTGCGGGTCTTGGTGGTCCGGTGTGGAATGTGGTGAGGAGGGGGGAAGGCAGGCCGGCCTAAAAGGGGGTGCTCAATTGTTCCCACACACAGCATCCACCCCCCACTGATCTGTCGCTCACTTGGTCATTTTGGGGGGAGGTGGGGGAGCAAAGCAAAGGATGCAGAGAGATGGAATTACGGATACTCAGTCGACACGCTGCTATTGAACTGATGCGACACTTGGAGCATACCAAATGAGATTCAAGAGTCCAATATGTTATGAGGCTACTCAAACACAAAATGAGGCCGAAAAATGACAAAATCATTTCTTCCCCCAGTTTGGATCCACGCAACCAACAAAGCCACAAAGTTTTAGTACCATTCTTGAACTTCTTCCGCGCACTGCCTGCATTTTTTTTTTTGAACGCCGTGATGAGCTGATTTGTTCTGAAACGATGATAAGGCAGCTGTTGCTGGCTGAGCAGATTGGGACACCGCGAGAGCCCCTAGCTCAGAGCGGCTACGCTGCGATTGCAGGAAGCTGATAAGAGCGGTGAGATACCGCAGAGCTGGCAGGCACGTGTAGCTGCCCTCCCTCCCTCCTCTGGCCCCATCTGGACTCTGCAAGTCACAGCCGGGCTCCCCCTGGGTTCACAAGACCTCAACCTCATGATACATAAACTCAATTATACTGAAGACTCGCCAAACAGCGAGGGAGGGGATGTCACATACAAGGGGCAGAGAGCAACAGGAACCATCACATTATCACTGCTTCTAACTGATCTCCGAGGACACCACCAGAGGGGAGAAACTCCAACACAGTATATCTGTTATCAGCCGTCCGCTTTTTCAAAACACCAACTTGTCAAATTAGGAATTCAACATCAACCACAACACCTCAAGTGAATCATTGTTCAGGAACCCTTATGTAAACTTGCTGCAGAAAAACAAAAGCAGAGGTCAGCTATGGAGACGATTGTGTTTTGCTATTTTAGGTTGCACTAATAACACTGGCATGTCATAACATGGACAAGCTTTCATTTTAAACACCTGCTTTGAAAAAAGGCACGTAAGGCCAGCAAGGAGAAGAGCTTCAAGCCAAGAAGCTGCAAAAAGGCTATTCCATCGCTCAGGAATGTTATCAGAGATTACTGTGCATGCTTTGGCTTTAATGCATGGTGTTTTTTTAATCTCCACCCCCACGCACACATTTTCTTAATTTTCCCTTCAAATCAATCATTGATATTAATGTTTGTGCAACTTATTCCCTCTGAGACAACATTATGTTGCGCTATGAACTTTTTATTTAGACTCAAAGCAACCCCACAGCAATTCTTATGATTACTATCAACAGTTGTGTGCAATATTTTCCTAAAAAATACATATTTCAACATTACTCAGTATGAAGCTAACTGCTTATTCAGGGCCGGTGCATTTGCTGCTACTGTAATAGTTCTTAATGATTTCTCATGCATACCAACTCTGATCTTAAGTGTAGTTTTGATGCACTGTGGTAATTCATTATTACTATCATGAGTCAGGCTTGCCACGTGTGAATTTACCGTTGGTTGTAACCACACCTATGGGTGGGACTAAAGGCAAAAGACACACCTGAATCTGTTTGATCTGTCTATAGCTGGCGAAAAACCAGCTTAGGCTCAAAACCTTGTTCTTCTTTCATGTACTAATTGAGAAAGAAGAAAAGGAGCATTTACCTGTGTGGTGTCTTTTGAAAGTCATAGCCCACAGTTACGATTTTTGGACTTGGAAGTCAAACAGACGCGTGTCTCTACACTGGTTTTATTTATTTATTTTTTTCAAAATATGCTGCCTAACAACAAAAAAATATTTAAATGTTCTTGTAAGCTTCCTGAATAACCATTTCTTTGGCCTTTTGTCATACATAATATGCCTTCAAGAGAGATTATCTTTCATTATGTGCATGCATGTTAACAAAAATAGATGTAAAACATCTCATGTGACTCCATAAGGATCTTCTGATATCCATGTGCTATATCTTAATAGCCACTGTGGGATCTTATGGAAAACGTCACTTTACTTGGCTGTTTAAGTGCAGCTGAAAATCAGCTGCAGCAGTATCTTCACTGTATCTGCATGTTAGCGGTTGCATTGATGTGCTGCTAATGAACAGGAAGATTTTGGACTTCTGACCTCCCAGACTGCGAGAGCAGGAGGGAGCTGTGTGCTTTAAACAGCCACCAGTGTAAATAATCACATAAGAACTGCACTAATTCTAAAACCTTACTTTTGGCTTTCTGTAAGCTGCTATTGGTGAGAATTTTCTGTTTGGCAACTATCACAGAGACAGTTGTTCTGTAATTTTCTACAACCAATTTTTGAAATGACTGAAATTTAAACTCGATCACTAAGTGCAGCACTGAAAGGATTCTTAATGATAAGACTTGCAAAGTGTTTCACATAAAACAAAGAGGCAGTTTGAGTTTTATGAGGTTGACCTTGAGAGGCTGGTAAGACACTTGGCTGGTACTTTATTAGTTAATTATTACAGGTGTTAAAATACCAGGGCACAGTTGAGCAGAGCAGAGCCACTCAAATATTGGTCTTTGAGCTATAAAAGCCTCTGCAGACTGAGTGTGCCCCAGTTCCCTGCTCTTATCTTATCTGCTAAATGTCATTGCAATAACACAACCTGTTATTTCCCAAACCGTAATGATGCAGGGCATGCCGCCACCGGCGAAGGGGGGAAGGAGCCCTCACAATGTGCTGCTGCAGAATGTCTCAAGCTTACCGAGAGGCCAACGCACTGAGGTCATGCACGCTTTGAGTTTCAGTCATAACGCACTGAACTGATTATGAGCAGGGGACGCTCCTCGAGCTGAAGGGAGGGAAGACGACCCTCTCCTCTTTGATCTCTGCCATTGTTCCATACCTGAAGCATGACATCAAGCCTGACTGCCACAGTAAACCAAAACAGATTTGCTTGAAGAGCTGCAATAAGGGGGAAGCGCAGAGTCCGGCCGCAGCCTTTGACACTGCAGATACCAATCTGGTCAGTGTTAACTGCTGTGCTCTCTCAGGGTGAGACCGAGGAGCCGGTCCATGTTGGAACTGAGAAACAGCACCTTGCAGATACATTTTTACATTTATCACAATATCAAACATAACTGTTAGTAGGGCTGGCCGATAAAACAGTATCGATAATTATCGCAATATAATATCCTCAACAGCAATATAATAAATGTTGTCCATATGATTAAACCACTTCATATGCCCAGGCTGGGCAATATAAAGATATTATTTTGTATCGAGATATGAGTCTATATATTGTCTTAGATATAGTTATATAGTTATATACTGTTATGGAATAAATTGTGTTTTTTTTTTTCCTGTTTTCAAAGGTTGCAATACAGTAAAGTGAGAAACTTTTTTCAACTTATCAGACATTTCCACTTGTTTTAATATTTGTCTTTACCCACTTAGTCACTATAACTGCGTCACTAGCGGTTATTTATAAAAAAATTGAATTGCGCTGATATTTTTTCAAAGTACTAATAGTCATTCCTACAATACTGTCACCTCAAAGAGGGAATTTGGTTAAAAAAATTGGAATGTTTGATTCTGTCTCCCAGTTCTAGCATTAATGAAGAGCTTGTGAGGAATTTTTAAAATATCGAGAGAAATATTGTGTATCGAGATATAGCCTAAAAATATTGCAATATAATTTTCAGCCCATATTGCCCAGCCCTAGAGGGGGGCTGTAATACACTTTAAATGCCAGTTGCCATCTGCCAATTACCAGAAGAAGACGGAGGAGCAGCCGTAGTAGAGGAAGAAGTTGCGAGTTGAAAGTAACATTTTGATGCAACAACAATGGAAAGTTATTTATAGTACGAGTGTTCTGACAATGGGTAACGCCGCATGTTAAATTCGCAACCTAACATTAGCTTCAGTAGTTATAAAGTTTACTCATCTAATGCTTAACGGTATGTTAGGAAGTTGACGTGACCTATTTCATATAATATGACAAAACATGACTGAAGGTAACGTGAATAAATCTTTCCTACATCAACATGTCTGTTTATGATTTCTGCCTTTGTCACATCAGATTGGGTTTCGTCGCTACTTTACGATGTCATCAAAGTTCATCTTTTGTTATTGTTTTGAGAAACGGCAGAAATGAAAACTGTGGGTGTAAAACTTGTACAGAAAGTACTGACCACATTCGAGTTTTTGTTTTTTTCTACTTATTCTGTTTCCATTGTCACATTTGTCACTTTACAAATGTTTAAAACTGTCTGCACAGAGAGTTTGACATGCTGCTGACCAGATTCAATATTTCTTCACCAGTTTATTATTTTTATTCATTCACACTAATTCGATTAGAATTGTTTTGAATCTACCTCAGATCTGTGAAATGTTCTGACAATAAATAACAGTTTCAACCTCAATGAACTCTATGATTTCTTCAACTTTGACTTAAAAAAGAAAGAAATAATGATTTGACGATTTTGGTAGATAAACATCAATATCGACCAATATGAAGATTTTACATTGTGAGAACATTTTTAGCCATTGCGCCGCGCCCTAACTGTTAGGATGAATAAACACTAAGCGCTATAAGCTGATGAGATCGGACATTGCAACCACAATTTACATTCTGTATGATCGCTGACACTATTTATCTGTCATCATTAGTACAGTGAGCATCATTTATTTCCCATTTCAGTGAGGTATTCAACCACAGCCTCTAAACAAATCATCATCCGGCAGACAAGAAATTTAGGAATGAGGTCTTGAACTGCTTCCACGTGAGCGGTAAAAGATTGATACCATGGGATCAACCAGGAATTCACTCACTGAGCCTGCTGTTCCTCTGTATCACTGAATTCTGTCTACGCCAAAGCAATCAGGCTTTCCATTTTACTTTTACTGCATTAAAACATCTTTATTGAATCTCGAGGCTGGCTTCAGCTGAGCCCGTCGGTAATGTGAATGGTAACAAACATTCTTATCTCTGCGCTGCCAACAATAACACAAGATGTCTGTGGTTATAAAAGGCAAGTTTTGAATCCCGTGTCTCCAATAAGACTCATATTCCACCAATCTGATTTAGGATGCATGAATCAAAGGAGGTAAACATGTCAAAAACTACTTCTGTGACAACTGGCAAAGACACTGTGTAATTTCCAAAGTATGTCTTCTCTGCAACACAAGACTGCACAGTTATGGTTTACGTCAAAAAGGCCCATTATTTTGGTAAAAATATTCTGATAGCAACCACTAGTTTGATGTGGAACAAAATTATTTTCCCTGGAATTTTTGCATCAGATACTGAACTGAAACAACCTTTTCAGACAAAATGCACTGTTGATTATTAACTGCTGAAAGGAAGATTATGATTATACATATGCAGGTAATTAATGGTTAACCCTTCTGCAACCTCACATCCAGCTCAATTTAAACACGGACTGTGTTACGATAACGAGAGAATTATTGTTTGGAGTTCGACCTGTTACAAAGTGTAGAAGTCAGGGTTTGTACAGACAGGGGAAAGCTAAATTCAAGGACTTTCAAGGACTTTTTCAAGCAATCATTTTGATTTTCAAGGATGAAATTGTTTTCTCAACAACCATCATTTTCAAGATTCGCACAATCATCCAATGTCAGACACACACTGCTACTTTTTTTTACTGCCAAATCACAGCTCAAAACTTGTGCTAGCGGCTGACGCTGCTGCAGTGGAAGTGTTTTGCAGGACAGCAAAACATCCGGACGCCGACTATTTACTGGTATTTACCAAGCCTTTGCCTTTCTGAGCTCAAACCACACATGTGGCGTTAAAATATAATTGCAAGCACAGCCATTCTTGGCTTCAGATAGCTCAAAACAAAAAAGAATGTGTCTTTCTGTTCCTCTTATTATTATTTTCAAGTACTTTTTCCAGCACTGAGTTAAAAAAATGTCTGATTTTCAACATATCTCAGTACTTACATTTCTGAGTGTTGAATTAAAGCACTGCAAGGACCTCAAGCACCTTGAACAAACTTTGTCAGGTTTAATCAGTCTGCACATCTGGAGCAATTTCTCCTCAGCAACATGAAACATCTCGAGAGCACAGGGCTCCTGTATCTGACCCCCCCCCAACTCTTTCTAATGACAGTAGACCATGTAGCTTTCTATGGATCAATTATCTCAGTCTCTTTCAATGACAAAGGGCAGCTCATTGAGGTCGGCCCTGCTTAAGGCCCAGACATACACCAGGAATCCATTGTAAGGAAAAGGCACGTGTGTATAGCACACAAACCTGCACAATAAAACTGCCTTCATTCAGACCCGTCTTTCAAAACCCAGAGATGCAAGACAATTAAGTCCGACCAACGCAGACATGTTGGGGTACTCTCAATGACATTTAGCATCACAAAGACATACAGGCCGAAAACAAAGGGACCTATGGACTTGTGTGAAATGCTTTTTTAAAAAAAAAGTCCTTTTGACAGTTAGATCCAGCTCAGAGTCTAATGAGCTGCTGTTAACAGAAGAAGACAGTCCGAACATCCGCTCACTATGCAAAGTAAACTAATAAAGGACGTCGGAACAATAAAGAGGACACATACAAATTGGTCACCCTTGTCAGATGAAATTATGCTGTTGCCAAAATTAAACAGCTGAAAGGTCTGAGGTGAGAGAGTCCGTGGAGAAAAAGAGAAAAGCTAATTATTGGGCCCACTGAGATAAATATGCATTAGAAAATGACTTGGGGAAACAAACACACCGACATGACAGCGGCCATGCCTGGATGACCTACTTCTGTAATTTTACACAAGAACGTCATGCTGAAGCCACTGCAAACCTGGCAGCCAAACCGGACTGAATTTAGGGGTTTGAATATATGTGCGCATATTCATTTTAACCACCATATAAATGAAAGGGAAATGAGAGAAGGGAGGGATTTAAAGTATGCAGGGCACAGTGGAATTTCAAACCCCAACCCCCCCTTTCCCCTGCTCCCCTCAAGCCTCCACTGTAAAAGCCCCCCTATGCAAGTTTCCATCACTTGGGTTTAACTCATGATTAGCTAAATTGATTTGCCTTCTCACCTCTGTCTGACTATTAAAATAGCAGTTCCTACTTGTCACCAAGCGGTCTTCGTTGCTGCATAACTTCCTGTCCTGCAAACTCCGCTGAAGGCAGATACAGAAGTACAACATGTGCCTATACAGAAAATGTTAAAACCACAAAACCAGAATAACTTTGAGGGGGGAAAAAAATCCATAAGCCATGTTCACAATGGACAGGAATGTTTACTAAATCACTGCAGGCTGCCTGCACTTCACAGCCATAGGAGGCTCTACTAAGGAAGCCAGGAAATAAACACAGGCCTGGCTTCTTTCAGTGGGGAGCACAGCCTGTGTGCTGATTATACCTCTTTATTGTTATGAATTACCTACAAGTATTTCCTAGATGAGGACTATATTTACACACTGGAGTAGTGGAGGGATTTACAGCCTGAAGAATTTCTCCCCAAATGTTTTACCGCTACTTTCCCTCAACTTTGAAAATGCACTGCAACCTTTAAAAGGTTCACCGTGTAGGATTTAAAGGGGATGTATTGGCAGAAATGGAATACATGTGTATGATCACCTGAAAATAAGACCGGAAGTGTTTTTGTCACATTATAATGAGCTGTCAATATCTACAATTGGAAGATAATCTTCCTCAAGAGTTCGCCATGTTTCTACAGTAGCCCAGAACAGACAAACTTACGCTGGCTTTAGATAGGGCCATTCTCAAGGGCCACAGTGGTTAGCAGCCCCTCTACAGAAAGCACAACAGCGTCGGAAAAACACTCAGTACATTTACGTGCACGGTCAAGTTGAGCTTCTGTTCTAGCTCAATTAGGCCATTTAACTGGTCTTCTGTCCTTGTCCCAGTATACATGCACCAGGGGAGAATCGCTATATTTACCGAAGTGCGTCTGACTCTGCCACAGTAGGTGGCGATGTGCCTTCTTTCAACTGGTTGCTATTGGACCATCTTCAGTTAACCTATTATATCACATACCAAACAAGTTAGCAAGCAACAGACGGGTTGTATGTCGAATGGTGAAAACATGGATCTTTTCTGCGCTTCACATTCAATACTCTGTGCTCTACTTGGTACTTTTGTCTTACTTAGTTTTCTTCCCTTCATTTGTTTTTCCCAGCTTCCTTCTACGAATCTATGCAGTTCAACTTCCAGGTCGAAACCGCGTACAGGGACTATGGAGCATGTGCACAGCGCATAGGCCAGTTCAGGTCTAGTTGAAGCACATGAGGGAATAAATCCACCACCAACTGCTGTTATCTAGGTGTGTTAGTCCGACTTTGAGTTCAGTCAGACTAACATGTTTGGTGTATATTTTAAGTCAAGTTTTAGTTGAACGAACACAATGATTAAACTTTTCTAACATCAAGTAAAAGTACTGACCTATCTGTAAAATGAAACTGCTTTATTACATTTTTTTTACTGGTTTAGGTCATCAGGTCCATTTCTTTTAAAGAAGAAGAGACCTCAAAAACCTCCTGAACATCTGGATCTTAAGCTCCTTGAGGAAAACGGTGAGCACACATTAGTAGGTGCTTGTCCCACGTACCGTCTATGGCAACTTTAAAACCATCAAAGAAACACTGATCTTTTTACATGAAACTGCCTTTTTTCAATGTTTTTCCTGTTTAAGTCACCGGGTCTGTTTATTTTTAAAAGGAAGAAACCTCTATGAATAACTCGGCTCCCAGTTAAAACCTCCTGAGCCGTAAAAGCTGAGGGATTTCTAACCGGGAGCTCACAGTTGCAACAAAGGAAAAGTTTATACTGCTTGCAATCTGCAACTCTCACTGCTATGCCACTAAATCCTTCATCAGCTGGGACCAAAGAAGGGCCCAGGGGCCAATCGTGGCCCTCGATTTTAAATGGCCCTCGGCTTGTCTTTCAAAATATAGGCTGCTAAATGATTAGCACAACATTGGTTGATCAAGTAAGATCACTTTGCATTTACTTTCATTCATCTCACGATAGCAGGACAATCATAGTTTGTAGATGTGCACTAAGAGGAGACTACATAGGTAAAGCGTATCTGTTTTTTATAAACAGATGGTAAACAAGCAAAACACCAGTCAACTGACACCATATATTTCCTGCAGGGTAACAGACATGGCCAAAAAAAGTCAAATCAACAGTGAGGGCTGCAGCTTTCAGGAGGGGCAGAAAGTTGAATATTTCTTCACTTAAAGATTAAACTTTTTTGTGTTTATGTCATTTGTATCTGATTTTCTTATTAATATCCCCCCAGGTGTTTTCACATGATCTAATCTGGGCCCCATTCAAAAAAAAAAGGTCTGGACAGCCCTGTCCCTGTCCTCCACACTGCTCCTTTAACACATAAAAAAGTCCCATGTCGGTGATATTAACAGGGTTTCCATACAGACTTTGACAGAAGCACAAAATGTCCCTGTGCAAAAGTGACAGTTTAACTGTTTGTCTTAGGGTCTTTTATACTTTTTCATGTCAATGACTCTTTAACTTTACCACACTTTAGAAGAAAAGCACCGGGAAAACCATTTAAAGTGAGTTATGGCTTCAAATACCTTACTGTGTCCTCTGTATTCAAGACAATAACAACGTTACAGCAAAAACCTGTGAATGAATTTCAATGACCTTTGCAATGTCCCTTAAAAAGTTCTCATTAGGTAGCTTCAGGACCACCAGGGGACCTCTCCGGGACCTACAGGGGGGTCCCCGGCCCCCACTTTGAGAACCACTGCTCCGGACTCGTGTATTTTAGGTCAGAAACTGTGTTAAACTCACCGTTGACTCCTTTGTTGGGCACGTCGTTGACGTTAAAGCCTTTGGAGCTGTAAGCCGCGCGGACGTCGTTGCAGTTTTTCAACTTTTGCTCCGCAGCCAGCGACAACACAACCAGCGTGCAAACCACACACAACACCAACAGCGTCTTCATTTTGTGTCAGCACAAAACAGCTACAGTTACCAGCACGGGGGGGGGGAAAGTATTTAAAAAATGATTTGATATGTATATATTATCGCTCAGGTTTGTGTAAGTTAGGACAAAGTTTGAGCGACTCCCACGCTGAGTTTCCTCATGGAGACTTCTTCAGCTCAACAGATACTTCATTCACAGCAGCAGCTCTCGGGCCACCTCTGAAACTACTCTCCGGGAGGAAAAAAACACCGAAAATAACCTCAAACTCTGCCCAAACGTCGTCCGCTTACAAGCACGGGTGTGTGTGATAAATGTCGAGTTCCAGACTCGATGGAAAAAAGCACGAAAAAGCGACAAAGCAACTGTTTTAAAACATGTAAAAAAAGTTTTTGACTGCAGGCAAGAATCTCAGAGTCACACTGCTGCTTCGACGAAAGTGTAAACCAGCACGGGAGGAGAGGAGACGGTGGAAAAGTTGCCGGGAAGGTGTTTTTTCTTCTTTCTTCCTTTCTTTTCTTGCTTTCTTTCCAGACTTGGGGAGGCCGTGGTTTCTGTAGGACAGCACTCTGGACTGTGTGTTGGTCGTACTGGGATCCAGATGCGAGCAGAAAACCCTAGTGGACACCCAGGAGTGAGTGCAAGTTCCGGGGACAAAGACCTGGAAAACAGGAACACCAGGGGTGGAGCATGGAGCAGGGACTTGAAACCCAGGATCCCTCTCTCTCTCTGCCTGCAACGTCTAGACGAGTGGAAACCAGTCTTGAAAATCAGGAGTGGAGCTCTGAGGGTGGAGCTACACTGTGGCATAACATGAAGACTTAGTACTGATCCACATGACACAAGGAGAGGAAACAGTAGGTAACCAAAACCTCTCCAAAACCACAAATCTTTTTAATTGCAGACCTTCATTTGACCTGGATTTGAGAGGGCTTTCTTATCTGTTTTCACTGTCACACTGGAGATAACCACAGAGATAAACATCCATTGTACTCAAGGTCTGCCCAAATGTGAAATAACTGACATAATTAGCAAAGAAAAAGTGTTTTCTGTCTTGTGGACTCCTTAGAAATAACCCATGAACCATTAAGGGCCCCAACCCCCATGTTGAAACCCACTTACTTTTGTAAATTTTGTTCATGATGGAAATTTTTTAAATTAAAGTCATTATGGTGCACATGGGCAGATTATAAAACAATGAGGCCTTGGGCACAGATATGCAGTGGGCCCCACCACCTCTCCTGCGTGGAGCAGGACACGCACGATTTGCAATGGTTTGTTTCTCCTTATAGTCATTTTGTGGTTTTGTGTCTTTTTTGTGGTAATGTCTTTCTGTAATTGTGCCTAATTTTGTGACATTCTTGGTCATTTTGTCACTTTGTAGTAATTTTTATCTCCTTGTTGTCATTTTGTGTCTCTTGTTGTCTAGTTGTTAAATGTTTCTTTTCAGCCATTTTGTCTCTCCTTGTCGAAATTTGTGTCTTTGTAGTCAGTTTGCATCTGCGGTTGTTTTTCAAATTTTTGCAGTTATTTTGTGTGTGTTTGTGGTTTTTTAGTGTCTCTTTGTGGTCATTTTTTGCCTGTGGTTCTATTCCAAATTATTTTCAATAAGTTTCCGTCTCTTTGTGGTTGTTTTATGTCACCTTGTGGTTGTTTTGTGTCTCTTTGTAGTCATTTTCTGTCTCTCTGTGGGTGTTTTTGACATTTTTGCAATCAGTTTGAGTCTCTCTGTAGTTGTTTTATGTCTCCTGCTGTCATTTTTTGTTGTCTTGTTTTCCCAACTTTTTTTGTTTGTTATTTAATGCCTCTTTGCAGTTTTTTTGCCTCTCCTTTTGGTCTTCTTGCTTCTCTTTGAGGTCATTTTGAGTCATTTCCTGATCAATACTTGTTCATTTGCGTGTCATGTTACAGGTGAAGGCCGTGGGGAGGCTGACTCTTTGGGCCCCCGTGCAGTAATCCATCCATGGTGGTGCAACATTATATTTTAGACAAACTGCTTTTCAAATGTGTTTTGTTTATTGCATGACAGTGATTTACACACCAAGAAAACACATGACAGCAAAGACACATTTTCTCCAAATGTGTTATTTCTGTTCAGCCTTTATAATCCAATACATCTTAGTTTGTTTAAAACCCTCAGATTAAAACCTGGCTAGTGTTACAGTAACCATGGAGTCCAAATTACAGGCCTGTTCCTTACACAAACACAGGTCAGGCTGTGTGCTGTTAGCAACGGGGCAGTCATGTCTCAAATGTGCAGCTGCCTGTCACAGTGCGGCCAGTGATGTAAACTACAGTAAACAGTCTGCTGGCAGAGCTGTGCAAGTGGACAGAGATAATGAAAATATTATAAGAATCTTAAAATGAATTATTAATCTTGCTGAGCAGAACGATCACAGGGAAATAAAGCACAATACATTTGTTTTATTGAAACATAAACCATGTGAGAATCTTGCTGTTGTGTGCATTTGAAATAATCCAAAAACTCAGAAACGTCTGTTAAATGCATCACAGCTTGTGTGAAAGCACCAGCACATGCTTTACAGATAAACAGTGAGATCAAGCAAAAACTGCAACAAATCCCTTCATTACAAACGTTCAGGCTGAATAATTTCATCCTAAAACTCATATTGTCAAATGTGTATCTGCATGTGTTGAGAAATGTTATTTTTCAATATTTTTAAAATGCCATCTGTTCAGCAGATTCGTAAAATCCCTCTTATCCTCGCCCGTCCTCTCTTTGCTAAGAATATCTACTGTCTCCTTCACTCATATTTCTGTTACATTTTTTTCCACACAGGTTTGCTTTTTCCTATTCTCGGCAACAGTTTGTTAAATTTCTGTGTCTGGCCTTTGCCCTTCATGCAACCCGTTTCTTCTCGTAACAGTGGAAAAAGCAATTAAAGTCTATTTTCCACCGATAAGACAATCAGTTAAATCAATGAAATGCCAGAAGTTAACTGCCGCCCTCTCAAAATCAACATTACAGCTTTCCTCCCTCAAACTTTAAGCGCTCTAAATAAAAAGCCATTTTTCGCAAACATGGGACAAAAAAACTGATTAAGTACACAAATGTTGCACCCATTCTTGTCCCCTAATTTAAAAATAAGACTTTTTACCCCCTGCGTTTAAACATGCCTGGACTTGTGGGGTGCTTCTGTGTGTGTGCGCACACGTCAATTGGTTTGGTGTGTGTGTGTGTGTGTGTGTGTGTGTGTGTGGGGTGGGGGGGGGGGGCACTCAGCAAAATGACATTCCTCCTTTTGTGTCCACATTCCTCAGGCGGCTCCATTCATTCTGTGTGACTGCGGCTGCTGCAGGGGAAGCCAGCGGTTGCTGAGGAGCAGGAGGAGGATGCTGGATCTGTGTGCATGGGAGAGCGTGGGCCCGGCGCTCCTCTCAATAGCCCAACAAAAGGTAAGAAAATGGTCCAGTGCCATGGTAATTAGACATGAATGAGCTTTGAACGACGTGACATGTCTCAGGCTTTTCTCTCCGGCGCAGGAATTTCAGCATCCAGCTTGGTAAAAATTGGACTGGACTTGGGGAGCCCATACACAAGCACCTGAATTATATTGTTATTTTAATTCATATGCACCGCTTGATGACCCCTCGGGCTCGTGAAGGTACCCAAGCCCAAACATCTTTGTGTGACCATGAAATAGTGCTGAAATACATATTCATAGGGAGTCAATCACTCAGGCAGAAAATGCAACAATTCCTGATAGTCAGCTATTCTCGCTGTTCCTGCTGACTAACATCAAATTGACCTTTCACTCTCATAATGCTCGCAATTCCAACATTGCCCCAATATTACCCTAAGAAAACACATGAACTCTGCATTTCAATGGGCCTGTTTGCCCTTTCTCCAGCCTCACATTAGCATTCAGAGTACAACACCCCCCCATCCTGGGTGAGCTGCTGCTCTCTCTGCAGCCAGCGTTTGCTCATCTCCTAATGATCAGCCTCTCTTTTCCATCTTAAAAGCTGCAATCCAGTTGAGGGGAGAAAAGCACAGCTGGATAACAATGGCGTTTTTATCTGCATCTGGGGAGCGAAGGGTGCGTGGGTGTGAAAAGTTACAGCAGAGCGCCGGGACGCAGAGACAGGATTTTTGAAGTGCGTTTGTAGTGACAGGCGTGTTATGTGTGGAGCTGTGAGTGACTGGCCTTGTTAAGCGAGTAGACAGACTTTGAGGAGGGAGACAAAACACAAACAATTAGGACTAATGAACCTCGTTTCATTGTGGAGCTGTGGGTGAGCGTCTGTTACCTGGTTAAGGTGACTCCAGGGGTGAAACTAATGGGGTTGGTTGTAGAGGAAACCCCGCAGAGAGAGGCCGATCTTATGCCCAGAGTGGTTCATCATCTGCTGGGAGTGAGAAATACAGATCCAGAGAATAACACACATGATTCACATGCTGCTTTGAGGCTTCAGAGAACTACCAGCACGCTCCAGAGGAACATAAATTATATGATTCATGAAGGGCTTTGAAGTGGATCAGAGGGCGAAAAGCACATAAAGTAACATATATACTTGCAACATTGTGTGTCCTATTCATAACCCCTGCAGCATGCCATCCATTTTCTCTCTTATTTTTACTCGCACTTAAAAGAAAATTCCACCCGAAAAATACTTAACCCCTTGAAACCTGAGCAAATTGGCTTGATTTCTTTCGAAAACAAGGCAAGAAGGCAATGAGAAACGGAAGAAGAAAGGACCCAAAAATAAGCAAGAAATTAGTAAAAAGTACAAAAGAAATTACCCAAAAAATTGTAAAAAAAAAAAAAAGAAGAAGAAAAACAATCAAACAAGCCAAACAATAGTGTTTAAAAATAGATATAATTCTGTTACAGAATTCTGAATTTAAATAGTGTTTCCCAAGCTTTTTTCTTTTTTTCCCTAGACATTTCCCTAGCTTTCTAAAAATAATTTTCTAATTTTACTAATGTCTTGCAATTTGTGAAAAATCTAGTTGCTCATTGCCTTTTTCCCCCATGTTTTTGAACCCTGAGCTTAAGTAATTATCTCAGGGTTCAAAGGTTTAAATACTTGTGAAAGGTGTCTGAAAGCAGCACAAGAAAGGTGATGTTGCTCCAGGGTTCAAAGAGTTAACAGGGGTCTCTCATTGGTCTCCAAACTAAAGAATATTACATCAGTAATAATAAAAAAAGATTTTATGGCAACATAAAAACTGCACACATAAGAGCCTTTAACGGGTATCTTCTGGAGAAGGAACACTTCATCATTTTAACAAAGATAAATATTTTGTTAATGACACATCCCGTGAGGTTCTGAAATGTAGTTGCAATGACTGTTGTTTTATCTCGGTTAAATTTATGGAGTGTTCAACTTTTAATGTTATCGCAGAATTTAGACAGAAAGCCCCAAAGGAAAAAAAAACAGAAACAGGAAAATCTGACCTTTTCCAATTACTGTTACTATGGATTACATTTATTTACATTATTTAAGAGCAGAGAGCAGTCGGCAAGATAAAGTTTATAATAGTTTTTTGGCTTCTACTTCTACTTCTAACCTACAACGTGCTGCGCTGTAATCCGGTGTCCTGCGGCTGCTGTTGGTGAACACATTGGCATCTGTTGTTTGCACAGTGGATCACTCCCTGACTGACGAAAGCTGTGCAAAGTCTAAGAAGAGTCTTCGATTCAAAGGAACTGACACCAAAATCAGACATTTAGCGGTGACTGAATGTGTTTCTGATATTGATCTCTGCGTCGCTTACCTTCACATGACCTCACATCCTGTGTTTGACCTGTAACAACTGAAAGGACCCAGAATGCACTGGAAGTTCATTTTTCAGACCCAGGGTGAAAATCCTGCCTGTGCTGCCAGTGAGCGCTGCAGGTGTGTGCAATGCTGCATCACAGTTGGGTGTGGTCACAAATGAGACGTGCACAGTGGTAAGATGGTTGGAGGTGAATGTTTCCTTTAAAGGTCTTAAAATCGCCGTGCGAGCGATACATCAACACAAACATTTTGGCCAAAGCTCGAACAGTTTTGGTTATTTTACATCACACTTTTTCTGTCTTTTTCTTGTTGTCTGCTTTTCTCACTGGTTTAAAGTGCTTGGAGCTCTTTTTGGAAGAGGGGGAAGTCAAATACTAATATTCACCAATTGGGATTTAACATTATTTGAAACAAAGTCTGATGACAGTTGTAGGATTGTTTTCTCATGTCGTCACAAAATGAAATCTGACTTCCGTGCAGTTTTGCAGATTAGCTTTGTTTTTCCAGATTTAATCTTGGATTTTTGCTTATTTAGTTGTAAAATTACAGTATATTGTTTATCATTGATCTTTAATAGTGAGATTAAACTTATCATATTATCACATTAAGATTTTAAACAAGTCTTCTGGGATTTTTTTCTGTTGAATTGCTTTTTAAATTTTAAACGGACATCAATATAAATTTAAATATGAGAAATACGTTTGCAATCACCATTTTTATGACTGTATTTATGACAAAAGCAAATCTGCAGAATAGTACACATTTTCATTATCACTGTATGATTACATGGTAAGAAAACAGTAAAACATGTTTGGTTTATTATACATTGTACTTTCCTCATTTACACATTTAACTGAAAAAAAAGAAAAAAATCAACATGTTAGTGGACATTCATTTTCATTAGCCTCTAATCACAAGTCTGACGTTGGCCAGACAAACACAGGTGTAACTAATAACTTTCATTAATTTGAATTAATTAGAGTTTAGGTGTTTCCGCGTGAGGCCCTTTGTACTCAGCGTGCAGGCTCACTGAGGCGACTTACTGCAAACCTGAATGGAACAGATCCATGGTTATTGTTATAAGCTGACCAAAATACAAGCAATCAGAATCTAAAGATTTTTTTCCAAATTTCAGTGGTGATACAGAATGGAAAAACTGCAGAATATATTGGGATGCTTTTTTTGTTGTTGTTGTTGTTTTGTTTTTTTCATTGTTATGTGATAGACAATATTTATTAAAGGAAACAATGTGGTTTTTTTTTAATATAAAATATCTAAATATCTGTATTTGGAATTCTGCAGATTCTGTGCATCCCTGGTTATCAGCTACACCTGTGCTTTGTGCCAATGAACCGTCCGCCCTGCCTCTCGCCCCAGTGTCAGCTGGGAGTGGCTCCTGACCACCCACGACCCTCAGTAATGCTGCGTTCCATTGCAAATCGGAAAGTCGATAACTCCGTGTCTTTTTTTTCCGACTCCAATTTTGGCAGCATGAAAATTCATTGATGCAGGTCGCTAACAGAGACAGGAGGAGTAGGCTAGTAGGCTACTACACGCTCGCGGAGACTTCTTTCAAACACAAATCAACTGAATGGAAATGCCACTACAAAGTCTTTAGAGCACATTTCACAACACAAAAAAACGAAATAAAAGTCAAAATTGACAAACAGGTGAATCTGCTCACCATTCACTGTGTGCACTGCCATATTGCTGTAACGTCAATTTGACCGACTCTACATGGATCTTGCCCGAGTTTCTGATTTCAAATCTTGACTTGAATGGCCAGTCCAATGCACTTTTCCAAGGTCATTTATTTCCTAAGTTCCTCGTACAGTGGAACGCAGCATAAGCAGATATAGCTAATGTTGGATGAATAGGGCTCTCCTCCCTTCGGCCTATGACCCAGAAATGGATCTCAGGGCGCCATCTTGATTAGTGTCTCAATTCCTGAAGTGCATCTCGAGGATTGAAGAGCGGGGAGGGGGCTTCCTGGAGCGACTGTGAGTGAGGATGCACATGTGTTCTCTGCGGAAGTCTATTTGGCAGAGGCAACAGAGCAGATGATACAGCTGTACCACATCTCATATTAAAGTGATGTTGCTTTAAAATGACAGCTCCGAAGCACATGTCTCATTTTGTTAAATGCCTCGACCCCTTCACTCCGCCCTTCTCATGTCTCTTCCTTGCCTCCTACGCTTGCATCTCAGGTAGGACAGACTGAGACACGAGGGGAGGAGGCGAGGAAAGGAATCGAGGATCCACAAACTGAGAAATGAGAAAAGCATGGAGTGTGGTGTGAGTCTCCACTCACAGCTGTGAAGTCAGCTGGGTGGCAGCAACAGATACACTTTCAGCTTTTAATTAACGTCTGTCCAAACATCCATCACGTCCTCCAGTCTAAACAAGGGAGCTCCAGTTTTCACCACACAAACCAAACTAAACAAACAATAAAAAAATCTAACTTCTGGTTTAAACAAAACATAAAAAGATCAAATAATGAAATATAAACATAGGCCAGAATTGGAGAGTGTATGAGCTTGATGCAAACCGACATTACAAAAGTAATTTACACATATTTTTTTACACATATTTCACATTAGTCCTCGCTTCACCCATAGTGCTAAAGAATGCGCTAAAAAGTTCAGCCAACAACTCAATCAACAAACCACATATTCTGGTGAAATATGCCATAAAATATATCAAATCAACATTTTTTTTTGTAAACATGGCACCAACACAGAAAAACATACATCTGTACAACTGTCAGGCTGATTTAGAGATTTAGGCTCTTATGGTAGCCCTTGAACATCATTTTTTAAAAATTATAGGGCTGTTTTGCTGAAAAAAAAAGAAAAGAAAGAAAATCATCAGTGTTCAAAAATAAAGCAAACATTGACAGTGAGAGTGTGAACACTTGAGGCAACCAGTCTGAAATAACTTCGCTATCTCTACGACACAAACGATGAGAGAGGAAGAGGGACGTTTAAGCAGTAACGGGGCATTTAAGGTACAGTGCATGTTTAAATAAAGGTTTAACCTCAGCCTCTGAGGACAAGGAGCGCACAACAGCTCCCCAGCTGAAGCCCAGGCCTGGCAGGACATCATTCACTGCCATGGAAGAGAGCAGCAAAAGTTTTCTTCTTATTCCAACTTCTGTCTTTGGGCAATAACTTGTTGCAGACTGGGAGCTTTTTTTAAAAGGTCTGTTGTTTTTTTTTTCTCAACGTAGCTCAACACTTGCAGGTCCATGACTGAGCTGTGTCATGACGCCGTCACTTTGTTATTATACAGAAGTCAGTGTGAAACTGTGGAGGACGCAGGAGGCGAGAGGGAGTGAACCAGAGGGCAAGTTTGTTATTTACACAATGCCATGGGTTTATCTGGTGTTCTTTAATGGGTTTGTTAAGAACATCCAGCGATTTTAAATAAAACAAAACAGGTTCTTGCTGAAACAGATAAAGAGAAATGTGGCATTTTTTTGTTGTTCATGCGTCCTCTGATGAGACAGGACTTTAAGAAAAAGTTTGTCCAATTTCTCAAAGTCTTCTAGGGGTTAAAGAGGTGGTGGGAGTGCAGTGGTCAGTGGTGACAAAGCAGGAGCAGGGAAAGCATCACAGGGAGCATCGGGACCAGGTAGCTCCTCCACAGAGGCGCCGCAGGTGAGGAGACACCTCCGACCCCCGCTGTGGCCAGGCGAGGGGTCAGCAGCTGTTCCTGGAAGGTGAAGTCGTCCATTGCCAGGTTATCAGCGAGGTCTGAGAGGGAGGCAGACGGAGACGGAGGAGATGGGATGGGAGATAGTGAGAGGAGGCAAAGAATGAAAAATATGAGGAGAGACAGGAAAAAGCATGGAGACAATTAGAACAAACAGAGTCGCGAAATCTGAAAAACACATGTGGTACGGCTGCCCTCTTTTCGCATGATGTCTTACACAGCTGTAAAAACAATGTTACATCGGGAGAACGAGAAACGCAAGCTCCGCATAGAACCAGATGCCGCATGTTGTTGTTGCAGACACATGCTGAATCACACAGACGCATATTTCACTCAGAGTGCGTGTTGAAATGTGGATTTAAGTGGCGAGATGCTGAAAACAAAAAAATAAAAATAAAAACATTAGAAGCAGTATGAGGTCATGTCTCGGAATCTGAAACACACAACCAGTTTGATGTATGTCTATAATATAACTTCATTGTTTTAAAAAAAAGAAACTTTTATTGTCCTAAAATAGACAGAAGCCCACAGATGCTACAGTACTCAGGTTTGTAAATGTAAGAGTTATTTACAGTTTGCAACAGGATGTTTCCAGTTTGAATCCCTGAAGCAATTTTGAATACAAAGTGGGGAAAGGGAGTGATAAAGCCGAGTATTTACTTGTGATTTGATGGATGGCTGTGGCTGCAGTATGTTGTCGACAGTAGGGAGGGATTTATAGTCCTGTGGAGGGAGATACTCCCAGATCATGTGACCTATTATACCAGCCACAGGCACTGTGATTTCCAAATGTGACAAGCTAGCTCATGTCTTTTTTTTATTACTTTGGCGCTGACGGGGAACCCTGTGAAGGTTTAAACCAGTGGTAGTTAACTTATGGCCCGCGGGCCAAATCTGGCCCCCAACAGGGTGCTGGGTGGCCTCCCAAACATTTTCTAATTCATGTGAATCAAGTGATTCACAATGGGAATTGTTTTTGTACTTTTAGTATAAACAGCATCAACACAGAGCATATTTATCCCAAAAAGTGCCAGTGGAGGATCCACGCACCCCCTGGAGGAGGTCCAAGCTAGACCCATTATGTCCTAAAATTCTAGAAACATCCTAAAATCCTAGAAATGTCATCAAAACCTAGAAATGTCCTAAAACCCTGAAAACATCCGTAAATCCCGTAAATGTCGTAAAAACATAGAAATGTCCTAAAATCCTAGAAAGGTACTAAAATCCCAGAAACGTCCTAAAATCTCATAAATGGGGAATCCGGTGGCTCAGTGGATAAAGCAGGCGCTCCATATATGAAGGCAGTGTCCTCACTGCAGCAGCTGTGGGTTCAATTCCAGCTCACAGCCCTATGCTGCATGCACCCCCTCTCTCTCCCCCTTTCATGCTATCACTCTGTCCTATCTAATAAAGGCAAAAAATGCCCCCAAAAAATCTTTAAATAAATAAAATCTCAGAAATGTCCTAAAATCCTAAAAACTTCCTTAAAACCTCGAAATGTCCTAAAATCCTAGAAACGTCTGAAAATCGTAAAATCATGGGGAAAAAATCAGAGAAATGTTTTTATCTATTGCCTCCAATATTGTAAAGGACTGATTAAAAAAATGGTGTGTGGAGGGGATGGTGAGTGGCCTGACACCTTGCCAAATGGCAGACCACTGTTCAAAGCCAGGGGCATTTCCAGCTGTGTTTTTGGCAACCAAACTGGGTATTTCAAGCCAAAACATGATGCTTTACTAACCCAACAAAAACGTTTTTTTGTTGTTTTTTTGTGCCTAAACCTAACCACATATTAACCACCGCGCTGCCACAACATAAAATTGAAACGTAAAGATACATAAAGTGTCAACATATCCACTACAAATGAAACATGCAAATGTAACATAAATGTGGTTTGCAGACGAAGTATTCAAATATTTATCCTGGCGACTGGGTTGATACTCAGACTGAATATTACCCTTACAGATGTCTAAAAATCCCTCATACACATGGAAGACAAAAACCTGTATGCAGAAAAGTTGGCTTAACACTGTCTCCAAAGTTCTGTGGCAACGCTGTCAGGAGACACTGAATCTGATCCCTCCCACGTGCAGCTATTAGTTATTTTTGTGGATAACACTTTGTTTTCACGGTGTCGTTAATCATACACTGCGCGAGGTTCTGTGGGACTGAGAGAAAATAGTTAAATGACCTCAGGGACGGTGTGGAAAAAATGACACTGGTGTGGGCTCCTGCTCTGTGTAGGTTATACGGTCCACTGCAACCAGGCTATCATCCTTAACTTTCACCTCCACAGCTACTGTAAAGAAGCCCTCAGGTACATTACTCATGTGCTGCAATGAGGCTGTTCACTTCACAGCAGACTGTGGGTCAGTGATGTTATACTGGTGTCCTGGACTTGGACTCAAGTCCGACTTGAGTCCCTAGTCTGTAACAGTACGTTCTTGCAGTGGCAGGACATGTGTGTATTCCTCTACCTGCATGTTGCACGTGCCCCCCGGCTATTTGTTCACAGTCGAAAGATGCGCCGTGGATCGTGGCAATTCGCCTTCACGGATTTAACATCCAGTACTGAAAAGAGAATCGCTAAATGTTTCGCTTGAAACACACGATTGAGGAGGAGGCCGGGATGTCGAACTTCACAAACACCTGTCACTGCTGCACACAGAGAAGTAAGTGAAATGCATTTGTTAGCTAGCTATCCATCTGATATGTTAGCCTCTGAAATGACTCAACCATAAATGCACCAGATTTAGCAAGAAACTATGTGGCTATTTAATGGCATCTTTCTGCATATTAAGTAGCCATGAGCTTTGCTGAAATTGTCTGATGGTCCAAAAATCTATTTAAACAATTCAATTAATATCACAGAGGTTCCTAATTTCCCTTCAGAATAGTGACAGCTGTGTCATTTTTGTTTAACGTAAACCTTCTTTTATTGTATTTTAGATCTTTGAAGGTGCATGATGACGACTGGGACACGGGACTTAGGTTGAGGTAATGATGACTCGACTCAGACTTGGTCTCGAACACTTGACTTGAGACTTGACTTGGACTGTGGGTTGGTGACTCAGCTACTACACAGCTGTGGTTTAACTGTCAGTGCTTTCCACTGTGTAAATATGAGGCAGAGGGTCATAAAAAGCCTCAGTCAGATAAATAAAAGTTTTTAAGAAGTCTCTGAATCCTGCATTAATCCTCAGTTGCTCCTGTTTTTCACTCCTCCCTTCTCTCTCCTCTCCATCTGTTCTGTATGCTGCAGTGACTTCATAGTCACCTGCTGCTCTGCTCAGACATACTGCTGTCTTCCTGCTCTGCATCCACAGCTGTTCTCCTACTGACGCTGAGCAGAGCCCTTCCTCCCTGTGTGTGTGTGTGTGTGTGTGTGTGTGAGACATATTCGGTGTTGCTTTGTCTGGCAGAAAGCTGCGAGGGAGACTGAAATAAGAAGGCTGAGTTATGAGAGAGTGCAGGAAGATATCAGTAATAAAGCAGCTCTGTGGGCAGGAACGCCAACTATGAGCCGAGCTGTCCCCCTGTCAGACCAGATGCAGAGCACACAAACACACACACACACATTTCTGACATACCTTGCCCTCACACAGTCTCGATGGCTACGCGCACATACACTTTCCTTCTCTCACATGTGCGCTGTCACCCATCTGAGCTCCTAAAATAACAGATTGAATTAGCTGTCTCATCTGATGTGTTGTACTGCTCTCCCTGGTGGTAAAGATCCAGCGGGAGGAAGTGGCAGATCTGAAGCAGTGTGTGATCAGAGGGAGCAGTCCCTCTAAAGCTTTGGCCTGCTTTCCTTGAGTAGAAACACAGAGAAGGGGGCCCTTCCTCCTGTGTCCCTGGTGCCCACAGGGCCCTCCGCTGCCAGGCACCATCTTAAACAGAGGAAGGAGGCAAATAAATAAAGCTCCAAACGGCATCTCCTATGAATTTCTTTGCCGTTACGACATCGTTTGAACAGCAGCCAGGGGACAATTAACTTTTTTTCCCCTCCTGTGTCCTCTGACATGGCGGTGGGCAGACATTCTTCGGGGCTCTGAAAGAACGATTTGTCACTGTCGACAGCGGCGCACTGTACTGCCGAGCCAATTAAGCTCAAGGTGCAATTCGATACAGCTTTTATACACACTGTGGATAAGAGGGAGGGCGGAGGGAGGGAGCAGGGGGGGCATGCGTGTCTACATTTGTGTGTTTGTGTGCCGATGATTGAGTGGGGTGTGTGCGTCAGGCTCTGTGTGTGTGTTTGTGAAAAAGCGGGAGACTAAGTGGGAGAGCATTGTGTTGGTGTGCTTTACAGCGGCAATAATGTGAGTGAAAAAAAAAGACTGTGAAAAAAATCCCTAAAACCGGGGGAGGGAATGGGTCTCTCCTGCTAGTTTAAACACTTGGACATGAGCAGCACCACAGAGGGGCCTTGTTCTGCAGGCTTTAAAAACAACCCAACAGGGACTGAACACTATGCAAACTTAGATCCCCGACACTCCAACACAGGCCTGCGACTAATAATATCCTGGTATCATTAGTGATGAACACCTGTGCCTGTGTAGCAAAGCACAGACAGAGTGAGAGTCAAAGAGAGGAAAACAGACAGAAGTAGCTTCTTTCTGGCTGGACCGCAGCGTGAGATGAACGCCTTATGAACGCCAAAGTCTGTCTGTGAGTGAGAGATGCACAGTTGGTTGGAGTGACTGACGACGTGTGCTTTGCCGTTTTCCCATTGGGCGTTGTTCTTTCGAAATAAATAGAGCTGTGAACGCTGACAGTCCTGTATTACTTTATTCTTCACTTTCTGTAACCAGTGTAACATGGCAGCAAAAAAACAGCTGTGAACACAACTCTCTCGAGACGGCCCGAAATCCAAGATGGCAGCCTCCAGCTGCTAGACTGCAGACCAAACAAACTTTTCTCCCCGCATAACCTCCCCCCAACCGCCCCTTTTTCTTTTATTTTTTCACCTCCTTTCCACCCTAATCAAAATATAACACCAAGCAACCTGGATCATCTGGAAGAACACATTGAAGAGTGTTTCAATAGACTCTGTATCATGAACAAAGCAAAACAGACAAGAGCAAAGACGCCAACTCCACTCCAGCCTCAACACCATCCACATCTCCGAAAGCACCATGCTGTACGGAGTTAAGTGATCTATTCATATCCATCGAAAACAAACTTTACAGACGTAAGACTCGCACTCATTCAATATTGCAAAAGGAATTTCCTCACCGAGGCCTGGAGTTCAAACTAAACAGCTAACCAGCCATCCGCGGTCGATATTGCAGTTTTGGAGGGAGGAGAGAGAGGATTAAGTCACCAGCTTGACACAAGCCCTACATTTATTTAGATGCCATTAACTAATACTTAACTTAAAATACTTAAAATGTCAGAATGGGAGTCGCTGCCGTAATAAAGAGAAGAAGGAAATGAGACACTAATTGAAGCTTAAGTAAATATATGACGGGTGCATCCATAATGACAGAATTCTACTTTTGATGGCGGCAAGAGGACGATTCACAAACTATCCCTGTCATCTGAGCTTGGCTCTGATAGCAGCAGGAGACAACCTCCACCTTTCACACGGGGACTTTCATCACCAGGTGTGACTGCAGCTGAGGAGAGGAGAATGTGTCACATGATCAGCGGTACAGCTCCAGAGAAAGCAGCTCCCCTCCGCTGTGACGGTTTACTGTTCTGCATTTTTAAATGTATTTAGGCTACGTGTGTTTTTGGGCTGGACCGCAACACTGGGGACGTCTCACACCAGCTCTGAAAGTTATGGTGAATGAAAGTCTGTGACTGAGCGTATAACGGCTACCTTATGTTTCAAAGTCCTCCTCTCAAATGAAAAGCCCTCTAAGTGTTTCTTACATCACCTCTGGTTCCAAACCTGCACCACACCGGGGTCGCCAAAGCTTCCCAGAGCACCATGAAGCCTTTTTGATGTTAGAAAACTTTAAAAATGAAATAAAATTAACAGAAGGTCTATCTCAGCATCTCACTGATTTCTGAAACAAAAAACAAATGAACTTGTCTTTTTTTTTAAATTTTGATTAATTAAAAAAAAAAAATTCAAAATTCAAAAAAAGATCTCACACTGCACAGTGAAGAACTGATCTCAAGCTATATTCACAGAGCCTTCACTCTAAACAGCCTCGTCCTGCATTAGAAAAGATGGCCAAGCAAAAGTAATGAAGCCTTAAAGAATGTATGATTGTTGATTCCCACAAAAAGTCCCAACAAAATCAGGAAAACTCATCTCTGTTGCAATATTCACAGAAAAAAATCTGCTCAAAATTCATCATAATTGCTAATTTAAGACAAACGTCCTGCAGTTAGACATTTGGGTTAACTGTACAGTTTATCAGTTGCTCTCTACTGTTATTTTTGAGTCCCTGAAAGAAAATGGCTGGGAACCACTGTACACAGTTCAGCCATATACTTGAATTTGACCGACTCTTCTTCTTTTTCATTTCTTCTTTACGGAGGAGCCAGGACAGTGGACACAGGCAGGGACAATTAGACACACAGATGGATAACTCCTGGCTAAAAATAGAGCCACTATCCCGGCTTTGATTAATGTGACCAGTGTGGGCCCTTGTGGCTTTCAGCGGAGCCGAGCCCTCCTCCCGCTCGCCCGTTTGAACCTTCCATTTTGAGACTATCACTCCTCAAAGGACGCCACCTTGCTAGCGTACCCCTGCTAGCTTTATTGTGGCCTTATGAGCTCGAGTTACGACCCAGGGGAGAGGTCAACAGTCCACCCATTGATTGGTTACATTGAGGCTCCGGACCAAGAATGAGCAGGTAGGTCAGTCACATGCTCAGGCTTTTTACTTCATGTTTTCTTTAGCGACAATTCCTCAGGAGAACAGACGGATGAATCCAGACTGTGGTTTTCGGAGGGAGCGGATGTTTGTTTGGATCCCTCACAGGTCAAACAGTGGCTGGTGTGTGTGCATGCATGCATGTATGTGTGTGTGCAGAGAAGAGGGGGGAAAAGGGAGGGGGGGAGAGAGTCTGGAGTTTTGTTTTCAGCAGCGCTCGGGTGCCTGAGGCTTGTCGTTTACAGTTTGCAGTTGTCACAACAAGCAAACTATGTAGAAAAATTGCAACAGTGAGTGGAAAGCCACATTTTCCAGCACAACTACAGGTGATGATTACATGATACAGAAAAACACAGGAAGCGCCCCATTTGTGCTGTCTCGCATTTTGCACAAACATGTTTCTTAAATGCTGCAGAGTGACTTTTTAGGTGCACATCAGTAGCCAGTTGACACATTATTATAACCCCTCTGGCAAGTGTGTACCTTCATGGTCCGGTACAGTTTATTCAGTACATGTGTGCTATGCACAAAGGCCTTTTTTTGGTCAGATAAGTATGTGGAATGTTAAGTCTCCAAACACAGGTGCTTCTTATGAAACGGCAGAGATGGTTTAGATTGCTGCTACATTGGCAGACGATGTGTGCACATAACACACCTAAGCTGTTCAAATTTGATCTCGGTTTTACAGATTCGACAGCTTAAAAGATATTACGGTTTCCGAGGGAAGGCAAATATTTTATCACTCGTCTCATCTATGCAGAGCAAACTATTCTATTTATTAAATATTACACTCAGCAAATCTGGACATAGAGGTGCTGCTGTAGGTGTAATTTTTTACCAGGAGCCGCCCTTACAGCTGCAAAGAGGACAATGGCTCTGTAAAAACATGATAGACGCTGCCGGATTGATTGACTGGGTCTTATCTTGTAGAGGGTATCGGATACGGAGGCGACCCATGATTATTGGCTTGTCAGTCACATTCTGTAACTTCTGCGACTCGGCCAGTGTTTGTCCAAGAAGATTGAGAGCAGAGAGGGAGCGGCGCAGGATGCTTCTGTCCATGGGCTGGCGGGAATGTGACCGTCTGTCTCCACACCCACAGGCCGACCACAGGGGCGCTCTGAGAGACTGGGAATGTCAGGCCAAGACAAACGGGACGCCCAGAGGAGGCCCTGCCCCGGGCCTTTGCAACAGCACCGCTCTCTGAGCTGCTCTGGCCTCCCAACCTCCTCAACACTCACTGTTATTCTAGGCTGAGGGACCCTCCCACACAGAGGGCAAGAGAGTACGGCGAGGAGACGTGATGCCAAGGAGGACAGAGGACACAAACAAACATACATAACGGAGTTCTAGAGAGTTTATAAGGAAAGGTGAAATCAGGAGACTGAATGGGGTTGGGAGGCTGAAGGAAGTCTGGCAAAACAGAAAACTGAGTGAGAAAAAAAGGAAACAAATGTCGTGAGTTGAAATCGAAGAAACTCCAAACTGAGTACTGAATGTGTGGGTTCGCTCTGATAACAAAAGAATACACCCAGCTGTCAAAAGAGGGAAACCAAGCCTCTCAGACACTTCTAAACTGTGGCTTTGTGGGACAAGCGCAAGTCAACACCTATTAATTAACATGAAGGGAGGTGGTGTCAGTGAGTGGATGACCTGCGTGCTGCACCCAGTGGCCTCTCCCCGCGGCCTCAAAATTAGATTTACTCCGAGGTATTTTTAGTCTCCACTTCCAGTAACAGCTAATATGATCGTAGGAAGGAGAAAGAGAAGGAGCTTGAAGAGAAATAAAAAGCTTGAAACGGAGACATAAATTTCAGGCGAGAATTCCTCGTAGCCGGCGCTGTGAAGGTGGAAAAGTGTGTGAGCGAGCGCGAGGGGTAAAAACCATAACAAATCAAACGTACAAAGAGCTGATTCTGTGCTCAGGGCAAGGGGCTCGTTCAGGGTGGGGAGCTCCGCTGCGTACAGAGGAGGCCTGTAACCTCCAGCGGCTCTGAGGTCGGTGCTGACGGAGGGTCAGGGGTTGGCAGGGAGCGCCGGTTACGGGGTGTTTCTGGAGAAATGGAACAATGGTGGTTCTTATCAGTGAGAGAGAGAGGCTGGAGTGATTGTGCACGGATCCAAGCTGATGACCAGAGGGTCAGCATTTGGCCTGGGGAATGTCCTGGTCGGGGAACACATTCTTGGGATACTATCTTTATCTTGTAATAATGAGGGAAACTGACATCCCACACAGATCTGTTTACATTCTCATCTCAGGTCCAGCAGTCGGTCCGCTGAAGGAAATGTGGCTGGCAGATTGAGACGTGTGTTTGTTGTGCAAATGTCCCTGCCAACAAACATGCACAATTCTCCCCACATTCCTGTCATAGAGAGGCAGACCAGAAATATAGCCAAGAGTGACAATTTGGCCGGTCTGAGTGTACACAGAGAGCTCCTGTTGAGCCGTTCCACTATCTATCCGAGCCCTTTTTAGTGGTTAGCCTGCGGTTTCCTCCAGCAGCTCACAGTCCATCGACAGCAGGACTCCTGCAATGTTCACTGCACCGCTGAGTTGCTTTCAAGAATGGGCTGGAAAAACGGAGGCCACGGGGAGAGAGGGATGGATAGAAGGGGGGCAGTGGCGTGTCCACACGTTTTTTTTACTGGGGTGGCCTAAATGGGGCACGGCCTTATGCCGGAGTGGAATGAAGTAGTAGACTGACCAATCACAACACAACAAAGTGAAACCACACAGATTTTTATTAAAGTCTATGGCAGCTCTGCTCCAAATCAAAACAGATCTTTTTCCTCTTCTGTGGCTTTTTGGCAGGCTAAACAGCACTCTGGCACATTACCGCCTCTCAGGTTCAAGACTGAATAATATACAAAATTCAGTTTTCTCGTCAAACAGTTCAAACTGACTGTGTAGATAGCCAATCATAATGGGGTGGCGTCTGGAGTGCCCGATCAGATTTAAGATTTAAGGCCACTCCCAAGAAATGCCCCTGTAGGGGTGTGCCACAACTTCTCGTCCACAATAATACTGGCATAATTTTTCATATGATAAGAATAATTCATATTGTGATAATGACATTATTTCAACTTGTTGTCAATGATGCTGCCTCATGCAGCTATGCATGGCAACAACAAGCGTGGCTGAAAGTGAAACTGCTACCTGGATGTTTTATGAACAGCCCAGAACCTTTCAGACTTTTTTTTGCAACGTACAGCGTCTCTTTCTCCTCTCCACAATACACACAGATGAACTGTGTCATCAGGTAATTTTGTCGTAAGTCTGACCTACTGTAAATCTGTGTGACGCTACGTATGAATTTGTGATAGGCATCGTAACATAACAGCCTGTCAAAAAATAATGCAGTGTGTGAGGTGTCTGATCATCAGCGCCGAGTGACACAAGCTACAGCAAGAAGATGAAGGAGAAATTGCAGCTTATACACCTGCAGTTGGAGAAAAACAACTCAGTCAATTATATACATATCTATTATTAATAGACTGAAGATAATGTTTTGCGTATTTGGCAACTGTTAGATGTGTAATTTCTGATAGATTTTGCTTTGTTGTAATATTATTTTATACAGAATCTGAACCTCACTCTGAGCGTTTACAAACTAAAGGTCTGAGAATTTTTTTTTTAGTTTTTACAAAATATTTGAAGGCTAACAACATTTATACTGACACATACAACAACATAAGACTTATTTTGTTTAAATTGCATGTTCATGAAATTTATAATAAAATATTCTTAGCATTTTTATCATATTGTTAAGAACATCGTTATTGCAAAAATACCCTTAAATATCATCCATATTACTTTACAGCCATATTGCTCACCCCTAATGGATAAAGGGAGAGTTTAGGAGATGCAGGTGAAAGTAGAGAGTTAACATGTTAAATGTAAACCACCCAAAACCCTCAACCAGGCTTTTAAGACATTCCCACAAAATGGCTGCTGTGTGTCACTGCGGCGGTGAGCAGCGGGCCTCGAGAATGGCCCCGCTGTGTGCAGAGTGTTTGTGGACTGTGGCTGAGCTGATGGACATGACCCAGGAACGGGCCTGGAATCAATTTAGTGTGTCCAAAAAGTGCCTGTGAATGTAAATAAAGCTCTTGAGCAAACAAACGCTTTTCCGAGAGGCACACACAAACACAGAAAAATGCATGGGCCTACAAAATGAATCAAACGCTGGTGGGATGCCCCCCTCCTCCTCTCGTGTAGATGATGAGAACCCAGTCGGCTCTGCGCGCTTGTATCCACAGAAATTAAAACCAGGGCTCTTCTTCCTGCCTCCTGGCTAATCTTAGGGGTTTTATCCCTGGATTGATTTGAGAAAGCTCCATGGCGGAAGACCAACAAGGGCCCAATAAGAGGGTAACTTCATCTCTGTGTTCCTCTCCTCCCTTTTTCCCCTTCTCCTTTCCCATCTTCCCCTCTGCTGCCACCACACTCAGCCCCATAACCGGGGACACACGGGGCCTTGTGGCTGGCTCCAGTAAGAACGAGAGTGAGAGACTGCAGCTCACACTAGCCAAGCCTGTTTACACAGATGGTGGCAAGCTTCATTATTTTTGTGAGGGGCGTGGAGGAGGTGGGGAAGGAGGAGGATTGGCTGAATTTACAGAGGTTGTTTATAAGCTCAAAGAGGGATGGAGGTAGAGAACACTGGGTCAGAACATGTCCTGTGTGTTACACATTATCAGGCTCTCCGCCAGCGCCACCCGCTGACCTTTCAACACCTCCTCTACCCCACGGCTTTTACGTTTTCATCAATTTAAAGACTTCTCCAGAAATATTATATTGCTTTTTTTTCACTTTAAGTTCGTCATTAATCATCTTAAAGGATAAACAGATTTTAGCTGGCTAAAGAATGATCGTCTTGTCAGCCAAGGATGAGAGCAGTTGGCATTTTTTCCAAATCTCTTTTTTGGAATGAATGATTTTGATTTGCAGATCGCCTAAAACTGAGCAACAACATCTGTTCTTTTATGTGTCTTTCATTTCACTGGGGGAAAAAAATCATAATTATGCTGTTTTATTGCCAGGATTGAGCTGCAGAAACATATTTAGTCAAATCAGTCTATGTCACCACAGCTAAAGTCAGAGATGGTGGCATTTAGAATAGTTTTGATTGATAAATTGTGTTTCTAGTTGATACTTTTAGTTGTCTTAAAATAATGAAGTCAGGAGTCTATAACTGGCTTCTCTGTGAGTATTTCAGATGATTAATGAACTCAACAGTCTTCCTTTTTTTCTACATAACAGACATTAGGATACCTCGCAAAATAGCAAGGCTGCGCGCTCTTTTGGGGAATTCAAAACTGAAGATCCTACTGATTTCAATGTATTTTGACGCATTTGAATAATAATTTTGTCAAGTCTTTGTGCATTTGTTTCTTGTTAAAAAAAAGTTTGTTTTACAGATCAAACCTGCCTGAACCTGAATGTTAGCGATAACTCAATAAATTAAGGTTGATCGCTATCATGGCCCCTCACCCAGCTAGCAGGGAACATTTCCTCAACATTGGCTAACATTACCTACAAATTGCAATAATGTTTTAAAGATAACATTTTGATCTAATGTTCAAAGAACGCTTTAAGGATGTTTATCATTTTAAATAACGTCCCTATATGGTTAAATGCTGACTAAGACATAATGTTATAACTGCAACATTCTGAGGATGTTTTGGTGATGTTGAGAGGTGACAGATCAGAGAGTGTTTTTTATAAATGTTCTCACAATGTTACATGAGAACAAAGGAAGAATGTTTTCAAAGAAACATTAAGAACTTGTTATTGAGAGCTGAGATTAATGTGACCGTTTTTTATGAAAATGGAATGTAATGTGAAATGTTAACAAAAAAAATTAACATGTTTTTTAAAATATTTATAGAGAATGTTCCTCTAACTTTAAGAGAACATTCTGGGAACTTAAAGAAAACTTGCAGCTGAAAATGTTACTGAAACATTGCATTGGTTGCATTGTAACATTCTCAGAATGTTTTTAGAACCAAAAATTGCGAGCTGGGCAGCCTTCCCCTGTTCAAGTGGATGAATGACCCAACACAGTGGCCGGCTAATGTTTTTCCAGACATCTACAGTATATTTGATGGAATCGCTGTATTGTTAGGCTAACTGTTGTAAATAACTAACCTGTTAACAGCCAACTGTTTGATTAAGGCTGACATTTAGTTGGAGATGACAGTCATGCTGCTTTACTGGAAGACTTTAACAGCAGCAGCCTCCCACACAAGCAAACATTAGCTCTCCATCAGTCACCAGTACATTTAGTTATTGAGCACACTGACAGTGGGTATCTTTGTATATTGTGTGCCTCAAATCTCAGTCCGAAAGTCGTGGTTAATGCCTACACAACAGCTTTTGTGCTTTATACCATTTCTCTCTAATGTTACATTTCTTTCCTCCAACAGAGGGCATGGTGTTGGCAATGGCCCATTAGCGGTCTGGTCTATAGCCTGGAGAAAAAGCCCAAGCTGCTGTCTTCTGTCTCTTTTACAACATAGCAGGGAAACAAATCGAAGATCAATATTTGCATTACACTTATTTGTTTAAAGTAGAAATTTGGAGACATGTTACAACTCCCTCTGTGTATGCTGTTGCTGTCTGTGCTCATAGACTGGATAAATAATTAAAGAAGCTACTGTGACGTCACTCATTGGTTTGTGGACTGCCATTTTTGGATTTTTTTGAAGCCTCGAGTTTTGCATTTCGTCCGTTGCCATCTTGGCTTTTTGGAGCCAGAAGCAACCATAATTGGACAAGAGGGTGAAGCTGTGGAGGAGCGAGGGGTGGGTCTACCTCACAGACTGTAGCATCACCTTGTAGACAGCCTGTCACTCAAGCAGCCCCGCCCTTAAATATGTGTAACTTTGGGCCTTAGTAAATGAGGTGAGTTATATAGAATTCACCCTTGTACAGTTGTCATGAATGTTGAAATGTTATTTACGACATCTATTGCACATCTGTCTGTGCTGGAAGAGGGATCCCTCCTCAGTTGCTCTTCCTAGGGTTTCTGAGGTTTCCCCCAAAAGAGAACGTAAAAAAACCTACTCTAAATGATGTTTTGTTGGTCTGATGTATGTATTTTTTAGATGATGTAGTCCTGATGGAGGTAGGCCTCAAACTGATAATTTGGTTGAGTCTGCATGTTTTTGTGCCTTGGTATGATCTGGCTCTGCTTGCTATTGCAAACCACAGAGGACTCTGAGCATGTGGGCAACCAGATTCCTCCTCCACCCAAACACCTGCACACCTCCAAGCACATCTGCATCGTCTGAGTCGGTTTCCTTCTGCCTCACGCTAACCTGTTGCACACAGGCCCTCTACCTGGTAACCACATGTGGACAGCTCAGTAACTGGAAACACATTCATGAGCGCAGTAGCTCAAATAATCGGCTTTATTAAAATATATGGAGCTTAAAGTTGGAGGAAACAGTATACATGGTGGATGCATCCAGAGCTGCCAGAGCTAATGTCAACAGTGTCTGAATTACGGCCCCTTTTGATGAAGACATGTGGCAAACACTACTGCGGACGAGCGGCGCCGTGTGACTCACCTATCAGGTGCTGAGGGTCGGGGGTCACAGCTGCAGTTAATTAACATACCAGGTCGTCGTATTGGCAGCACGTACGGCTGTCAATTCCACCCACATACAGAGTAAAGAATGTTTAGGTTTCTCAGTGTATCAACCTTTAGAGTTATCAAAGGTGTTTTTGTCTCTTTCTGTACTTTCCCCGCATTCTTTCATCACCTTCTTCTTTCTTTTACCCGCTCCTTTGTTCCAGCCACAAAATTTGTAGCAGACCTGAAAGGTGAGCCCAGCCCAGCCTCTCATAGTAAGCCGCATGTTTCACATTACACGAATATTTCCACTTTGTATTTTGCTAACCCCTGGCGCTGATAAAATGCTCAAGAGCTTCCAGAGAAACAGCTTTCCTTCAGAGTGCTTACAGTGACCGAATGTCTGAGCGCAGGAACATAACAAGAGGCCTATTCACGCGGCTCCTGCTGAGCATGGCGAGGTACAGCACACAGCAAAAGAGCCGTTCAGTCCAGCTCAGCAAGAAAACACACAAGGCAGAGCTCTGGGCTGCTGGGCCGTGGCAGAGCCCACCAACTGTTGGCTTTCACACTACTGAATGTTTCCAAACTGCATGAAAAACCCATTTTAACAAGTTATTTAGTCTAGCAGTTAGCTTTAGACTCTTAAATAGACGGCTGTATAAGTGGTTCAGAATTGAGTGGTCAACTCTTGTTATAAAAAGAAACATTTCTGTGGATTATTCCCACGTTTTCTCAATGTGAATCATTTTCTTTCAAGAACTTACTCGAGGAACATTATCCTGAGACTACTTGATTGATTTGCTACATTTCACTGCGCTCCCATTTATTTCACAAAACTGCAAGAGCTGAAACTCACCTACAAAAACTGAACAAACTGCCAGAATTTTACCCTCACACAGATAGCAAAGACTTTAACCGGTAAATGACTCAGTAGTCTGAAAACATTACTGACTGCATTTGAAGTGACAGAGGGAGAAAAAATGAAGCGAGTAAGAGGGAATGAAGAGAGGCTTTGAGCAGATTTTATGGAGGCTCTTTGTTTGCCCACAGAGGCCTTACAGTCAGAGACCAGGTGTGCATGAAAGCATAGAGACACAGGTGAGCCCTCATCATGAGCGAGAGACAGTCATACGGCATAACACACTACAGGATTTTTACAAACCTGCACACACAGACAAACCTGTGCCACACACTCGCATTACTGTATGTGCATTTAAATACACATTTTGGGATTATACTGACCAACAAAATACTTTTATATGTGACTGATATGGTATTTTCTAGCTATTTAATATGTAACTATATAATCTATAGTTGCTGAAAATGGGTGCTATACCACATCCATAGACAACGTTACAAAAAGTAGTAAGGTGAATTATATGAGAACATTATAATAGCAGCAAACCACTATTTGCTATACAAAGATAATGTGGAGTAATGGCGTCCTGAGTAGAGAATAGGTCATGCTCCCCCTGTGTGTGTCGTATTCCAAGCTTCTCTGTATTTTGTTTTGGTGGTCGTGCTGGCAAGTGCATATGAGCCTTTCCCTTCACATCCCACTAACTAATTAATTGCAGCTGTTCCGCACTGCGCTCATACGGCGCAACAATAAAATACAAAAATAAATAAATAAAATTGATTGCTCTGTCTATTTTTTATTTCCATTATTAAACACTGTTGGCACCGTTAGCAGTAGCCACCTGCTGTAGCCACAGTGTATCGCACCTTTAAAGTGAGACTACGTCACTTTTAAAGAAAGAAATAACAAACATAACATTCTCAGCCTTAGAAGCATAAAACCAACCGGTGTTCAATTCAATTTACGTATAGGATTTGCTGCTACCGGCTTTTTGTGGCTAATATTTACTAAGTTCAGGTTGATATTACTGTGTAAAAAACATTGCTGAGTCAGTTAGCTGACTTGTTAACTTGTGTTACTGTTACACTTTACCATACAACATTATACCATAATTGACACGCATGGCCACAGCAGCCACCATTTAGAAAAAGTTACACAGACTTGCTTTAAACAATGTGCATGATGAGTGACTGCAGACAAATTATTTAGGTCTAATTATCTGATCGCTAGTGTCTTACTAGGTGTTTTTTACCCTATCACATGTGTGAAGTTTTATGGATTATAGCTGGTGTTCTGCAAGACTAATTGATTAAAGCCAAACATCAGAGTACTACACATTTCCCACCTCCCAATCAAAATTAAACAGCTGCAGCCTTGCAGTATTTGGAAATTAAACCTTTACTTTTTTTTATTTGTCTTATTAATTTGATTCATAAATTGAATTAAGTGACAGCAGGAAAGTCAGTGATTGATCTGTCTGGTGTGTGAGCTGTAACCAGTCCAGTGCCTGGCTGATAGTCTGGCTTTGAAGGGGTGAGGGTGGTGTAGTGGGGGAGTCCCTGTCCTGGAATAGCTCCCCTGGCCTGGAATGCTCTGGGGAATGTGCGGTGCGGGGTTTGATTGGCCCCGGAGGGGCAGTGTATGTGTGTCTCTGTGTGTGTTGTGGCTGAGCAGCATTACTGATCAGAAGGTTATGGAATCTGTGTAGAGAATGAGCACGGACAGATCAATCATTACACACGTTTGGGAACATCCTCTGTGTTGCCGGCAGGTTGACAGCCCGGCTGTGTGGGGGTCTCAGTCCCGCCTTCGTCCTGTCTGCACCTTGTTGTTGTGGCTTCTGTCACCTTTCCCCGGCTCTTGTGTGTATGTGCTACACCGTCGCTCCACTCCAGGCTTTGTGAAACCAGATCTGCCTCGTCCATCTCAGAGCAGCAGCGCACAGACAGGCTCATGCTCTGCAGGATGACCTTTGAACCTCAGCCCCCTGTTTGACCAAAATGGGCTGAGCGGCTGTGCTAGGTCAGCGTTTTGCTGGGTCATCACAGGCTATCAGCAGCTATCTGTATATCTGCCAATGAGCAGGGACTCTCCAAGGTCTGCAAACATTACTGGCTCAGGTACAAACAGGCGTATATGTGCCTGCAGACTCACTCGCACACACTCGTGAGGAGCACACACACTAAAGATGGAGGCCGGACTATAAAGGGTGCTTTAATTTCCCGCTGTGTCAACCCTGAGGAGACAGTATAATGACTCTGTGTGTCGAAGCAGAACTGTACAGTCAGGCTAACAGGAGCGTGTAAGAGAGGGCATCACACTCTCACGGCCCAGCCTGCTGGAAGTGATGGCCCTGCAGGATTCCTGCGTTAACCTCGGGTTCCTGCTCGCGCTCCCTGCCCGCCGAACCCAAATCTCTGCCACAACATCCCCGACAGGAGGACTACTCCCTCTGCTGTGTTTGCTCAGCTGCGCCGGCTTTGTGTCCATGTATCGAACCCCCTTCTTCCTGCTCCCTGCCTGTTTTCTCCCTCATTTTCTGTTTGGTTTCTTTTCTCCCGACAGTTTGTAGCTTCATTTGTTCTTTGTTTGGCTTTCGGAGAGCCCGTCTTGACGTTTCCGAGGGATTGACGGCGGGGAGGTCAAAGGGTCGAGGTGAGGCGGCTACCTGAGGAAGTCTCACGTCTCTTGCTGCATAGTGTCACAGTGGTGTCAACATGTACAGTAGTCATGTAAACACGTCTCTGCTGTGCCCACTGCCTGTGTTTGGACTGTGATCACTCTGACTCACTGCAGACTGAGCCAAACCCATTCATGCACTTACCAGTTTGAAAGTAAATAGCTCCAATTTGGTTAGCAGGCTAAAACGTAAACAACTTAATAGCTTGTGCCCAACATTTTTTTTCACAGACCATCTCATAAAAGCAATTTAAGGTCATTTTACATTATCAATGTGGATGCAGCACCTCATTTGAAACCACACAAGTTGTAGTCAAAGGTATAATATGCAGGATTTTCCTAAAAAACTCATATGAAGTAATCCCTCTCAATTATCATTTATGACGCACTAGAATTGTGTGGCAGTGTATTTTTCTCCTTACTTTCAGTTTTACTGGCAAAAAAAAGACTTGAAGCAATCTTAATCTACTAAGGTTCTCTGACTTTCAAGGGGCAGCCCTAGTATAAACACAGAAAAAAGCAGTGTCACAGTAAATAAAATCTGCGTTTTTCTGTTACTGCTCATCGGAGAGGGGTGGCTAAATAAAGCAGCTGATGAAAAAACTGCAAATGGTCCTATCTAGAGCCAGTGTTTGGGCTGTCTTTTCTAGGCTACTGGGCATTCATGGTGCACCATGGCGAACTTCAGGAACCCCTTGCAGATGTAAATTTCTCATTGTAAGGTAAAAAAAGAACAGAACAACTCTTATTTTCAGGTGATCACACACTAAAGAAAGATACTCAGTATATCATGTTATATTTTTGCCCATATATGCCCCTAAATCCTATGCACTTTACCCTTACCATCAATTTTGAGATCCGGTTAGAATATGCGCGTCTCACCTGCAAAGATGCGTAACCGTTTGCGTCTGGGTGGCGGCCCCAGTCCTGACACTCCGGTGCACTCATCTTCATCGTCACAGTCCCCGCTCACGAATCCCTCTTCCCCCTCATCACTCCACCCGTCAACTCCAACTCCCCGCGACCGGGCTCTCCAGCGCTTCTCAGATACGGTTACCAGCCGCAGCAACTGTGGGAAAAACAGGAAGAGGTTAAAGGTAATGATGTCAAAAACACACCCAGCACTCCTGATGAATCACTCTGTGGCCGGAATGTGCCTGTGCATTAATGGTTTAACAAAGCTGTTAAAATAAATAAGGGGTGTCTCTCGATCTGAGTGCGTACTGTATGATTACAACAGTCTGAGGGGAATTCCTGACAACAACTCGGTGAGATCTAAAAGTGCTGGTATTTACCAAAAACTCTAATTATAATCGCCAGGAAGGAAAACAGTTTTGTTATCGGTGCCAGTGTTGTTATTTTTGTCCAAACGTGATTCATTCAAAGGGTTGTGGCTGTCGCTCCATGTAATTTACTGGTACAAAAAGAAACAGTGGGGCAAGTAGACTGGTGCGATTGTGTTGTTACTGGCAAACATCATCGTCTTGAGTGGTTGTCTCAGGGCAACTGGGACACAAAAACACCACATAGCATACTCTGTCCAAGTGGACATCCAGGCCTCCAGATCTAAAATGAGACAGCAGGATGAAAGATGAGGAAAAGTTCATGTTTGTGATATTCCGACTTTTGAACCAGTTCAGGCTGGAAACTTCTTTCTCAAGGGAGATCTGGCCAAGATGGCGGCATAAAAAGTTGCAGAGAAAATAATAATAATAAACAAGAAACAGGCTGCAGATTAAATAATGCTTAAAAAAACAATTATATATACATATATTTTAAAAAAAAAACATGCAACACAAGCTCTAAAACAAAGAAATATGATATTTGCAGCAGAATCTTATTCCGGTTTGGCCTCTAGGCTGTGAAGGAAGTTGTTGGTTAACTCAGATATTTTCCCATGTGATTCACAGAAGCTCATAATGTGTTTGTGCAAAACATACCAGAAGTGTTTATTGAGAACTGTGGTAAACTAATCAACTCATAAATAATAAAGGAATGTCCACGAGCTGTATGTGAATTCCTCTTGACCGAGTGTAAAAGAAGGAGGAAGTAGCAAACTATATGAATTCCGTTACTAAAACTGAGTAAAAATGTCGACATAAAGCCCAGCCTTTTCAGTAGTTTTGTTGTGTAGCTTTAGCAGAAATTGAGAAAACCTCTCCCCTGTCTGCATCCACGAGAGAAAAGCACGTGAGCCAGCTTGGAGACAACCTGCATGGCCGCTCTCTGACCATCTTTCAGCCTCCACAACATCGCACATGATTGAGAGTCCTGCCAAGGTAACAGATGTGCTAAATTCCAGCCGCCTGCCCTCCGAGCCTCCTTTTCATCTCACCGCTCTGCCTGCTTGTTTGTTTTTTATTGATTTCCTTCCTATCTGCATACGTCAGCATGCATTTTTTGTTGTTGTTTTTGGTTGTTTTGGCTGGCTGTGGGAGAAAATTGAGTTCATATGGGCCTTGTCTCAAGTCAGCTGCGACGTCTCCCTGAGATCAGACTGCGTGTTTGTGTGCAAGGGAGAGACAGAGAGCGGAGGTATAAAAACCCAGAGCTAATCACAGAATTACGTCACTCAGAAGATAAACAATCCTGTTCCCTTCGCCTGCATATACAAACCAGTCAATCTGGGTTTTACAAGTGACATAAACTCTAAAGTTTAGAGAGGGAAACACACATCACCTTGTTCCCTGCATGGCTGCCCAACAAACCTCCATTCATTTCTCAACATTGAGGCCATACACGCACGATGACCACAACATTTCTAAAAGCCTGGTCACTTAGACCGAGGGACAGACAAACAGTCAGTCACAGACAGGATGGCTGATCCACACAAACATTTTGACTTCTGTTTGAGGCCGTCTAGCAAAGCGCCACCTGTTGACAGAGCAGAGTCCTCTCCAGGTGTCACACCGAAACATGTCGCTGAAACAAACGCGCCGAGATGAATGGGGGTTTGATATACTGGACTGTTACTTCTTACAGACACAACCATGTTTGCCTGCATTAGCCAGAGTCCTTCATAGATTTACTGAGGTCCTCAAATTCCTTCTCATGGTCTGTATCCTGGCAACTCAGTCAGACTTTAGTAGGGGAGGGACGCCTCGCAAACCAATTAAAAAGCAAACAAACTCTTGTAAAGCAGGGAAAGAAAGATGTGGTTCAGGGTATTTTAGAACAAAACCTAAAAAAGGTATGAGGAGTGAGGGGAAAAACATTGACAGCAACTGTCGTGTCCCTGTTTAGAGCTCGGTCTGTGTGAACACTGCCATGTGTAGCTCACCACCTGCCAGCAAACACAGCAACTCCCCTCAACACATAAACAGAGCTGCTGTCCTCTGATTCACTGTATGCTGATGTTAGAGCAAAAAACACCAAGACTCTACAGCCATGCTAGCTGCTCGGAGAGACTGTCCTCAGCGTAGACTGTCTAATATAGATGGATGATGTGACAGGTCCCCAAAGAGAAGCCAAAACACTGCAATAGCCTCCTGCTGGCTGGATGCAGTAACGCAGAGATCACTGCTGTGCAAACTACAACTCAAAATGACATCACCAGTCCAAGACGGGGTATTTTGGCTTCATTTTTGTACAGTGGGAGCACATGTCAATACATTTATATACAGTAACTGGTCCACAGGCACAGCAGTGCTTTGAGCTAAATGCTAATGCCAGCATGCTAACAAGCTCACAATGACAACAACAAGCTAATGTTTAGTGGGAATAGTGTTGATAATGTCTATCTTAGTTTTGCATGTTAGTATGATAACATGTGATAATAAGAGGTAATGTGCTTATCCAGTGCTCAGTATCTGTCCGATAATGAAAAATCTAAATTAAAAAAAATAAAAATAAACGTATAATCCAACATGATCAGACTAAAAAACTAATAACTAAAAGTAGGAATGAAAAAAAAACATCATCATTAACTGAAATAAAAATAAAAATAAACTGACTAAAACACACACACAAACACACACACACACACACACACACACACACACACACACACACACACACAATTGTCAGTTGTCAATTTGGTGAAATTTGTCACCACACCAAGCATGAGGAGGCACTGGTGCATTGGTTTAATTGAAACTGGGAGGTCGAGTCAACTGCCTTAAAGTGTTGTTTTTATTGAAATATCTATTCTGTACTTCTTAAAATTTGCTCCTTACAAATACCCCACATATTATAAAATTAAATAAAATTAATACTAAAACTAACTAAATATTTTAATCCAAAAAAACTAAACAGAAAAAGCCAAATGGAAACCAACTAAAACTAAACTGAATAGAAAATGAAATTTGAGAAAAACATGTTATGCTAGTAGTATCATTGACAGCTTAGTTGCTTAAGGGAGGGAAAAAGAAAGTATCAATATAATATCGGCAAATTCTCAAGGATGTAATGTCAGTATCAGTATCGGACCTGAAATAGTGGTATCAAGCGGACATGCCTTCTAAATACAAAGTACGGCTGAGTCAGATAGTAAACCTGGCTCCTCTGTCTCTGCCCTCCCCCACCAGCACTCCTCTTCTTGAAGTCTCCACTCTGCTGATGTCAACCTATGTCAAAACCTCTGGACCAAGATCTGAAGCTGCGGTGACAGAGTGTTTTCAGTTGCTGCCCCTTTTCTGGGGAATTCACTACCTGACCACATCAAAAATGCCCTCACAATGTCAGCATTCGAAAAGGCCATCAAAACCCACCTCTTCAGGTGCCTTCCCCAGCTAACCCCACTGTTATTATTATTATTATTATTATTAAAGTCAATTGCTTTGCAAGCATTTGATCCTAACCCAAAAATTCATAATTTGACATGATAATGGCACTTTAAAAAAAAGGCATTTTTCCATTTGGGAGAGGGATGAATATCTGTACCAAATGTCACAGCAATCCATGTGACATTTGATGAGATATTTCAGTCTGAAGCAAAATGCGGTGACTGACCAACACTGCCATCCCTACAGCTGCTAGCATGGCTAAACACACATCTAAGAGCTTTACGTTTTGGAATTAAAGTCCAGTTTCAGATACACATGTGAGGGAAACAGCATCAAGAACATACAAGCTATAAATAGTAGCAGATGAACAGCAGATGAAGTTGTTTTTTTTTTTTTTTTAAAGTTTTCAGGAATTAAAATAAGAATTTGGCTGCATAATCATAGCCGTGGCCTCAATGAGCCATAGCAGCAAGCCGTGCCCTTCTCCACAGGGGGGAGGCAGGGCAGTACCTCTCTCTGAGCCTCTGTGGCAGAGCGCTGTGGCTTCTGCCCACTGGCTGATTGCCTTTGCCACGGCTGCGGTGGTGGGGAGGGGTGGGATGTATGTTTGTGTCGAAAGTGACGCTGCGCTTTTGGCATGGCTAAACCACAGCGTGATCCACCAAGAGCCTCCAAATTTACCACAAGAGGGAGAAACCTCAAGTCGCTCCGGGCTGGAATCTTCTGCAGTTAAAAAAAAAAAAAACAAACCAAAAGGAAGCAGGGAGGAAACAAATAAAAGAGACATTATTTTGGAGAAATGCTCAGTATGTTTTCCATTAAGAGGGGAAATCTGGCGCTCTCACTCTTCCCGTCTCTCTCCTCTATGTTTCGAGAGTTGCATTGGGAGCTGGTTTGCACAGGCAGCTGGATGCACAGAACATGTAATCAGGACGGCTATAGGCAACCCGCAGGCCGCAGGGTTCACCTCCCCTTAACACAAAAGCGCAAGTCACACCAAGGAAACATGGGCTCAAAAGCTGCACACAAAGCCCAAACATGTGGCAGATTGCTCAATGCAGGCCAGCCCAGACAGAGACACAGAAACCGCAAGTCTGTCACTGCCTCCCACACATGACATGAACTCCACACAGGGTCACTGTTTAACACGACAGCTGCAACTGATCCCCTGAGCCCAGCCACTGCTTGACCTGCTCTGATAGGAATCAACCTGCACTCACTGATCATCAGCTGTGGTCTTTTCCATGAGCTGGTAGTCAAATTCTGCTTCACATATGACTATAACTTGCATTAAAAGGACAAAATCTGAAGATCAGGAAGCAAATATCTCAGTATAAACGTCATAACTGTTGGAGTGAATGAGTGATGTTGAGAGTGAAACCGGGAGAGGATGAGTCATGAAGGTAGAGAGCGTATAGAAAAACGCGTCTCCTTGTCAGTGTGTGATTGGGATCAGGCCCTGTGTTATGTCCTCCTCTCCACGCACAGGACGTGTCTGGACATGCTGTTCATGACTCGGCCCAGTCGGAATCTGCTGCTCTGAATGTTTCTGTCAATGCCTCAACACATCTTGTCTACAAATCTAATCTACAGAACTTAGGTTCCCAAACAGAGCGCTGCTTTCCATAGGTTCAGAACAAAAGAGATGGTTTTATCGTCTAATGTTTATGGTTTCTGTAATTGCTCTGAGCTGAAGGCTTAAAATGCACACAATCATCCCATACTGTTTTTAGAACAACATAGTGATGAAAACTGCTGATCTGATTTTGGGGTTTGTAACCATGCAGTGTAGCGCCTAAAAGCTGTAAGTGGGAACTTTTAGATATATTACTTCTTGTCATACTTGCTGACACTGTCACTACATCCAGACAGCAGTACGAGACAGATAATCTGTGAAAATATCAGATTCCTCTACCTCTTCTTATTGCTTATAATGGCATTACTGCACCTCAATAAAAACAAGTCTCTAATACCCCTTTACCACCAAAATTAGTGCATGAGAGCAGGTTTCTCAAACATGGGTAAACCCATTAAAAATATGCTGTAGACTGCCTTCACTTTGCCAGTAGAGCAAAGCTGTGTACATGGCCCTGTGGCAGACAATTGTGCCTTTTGTGTGTGTGGGGATTGTTTTGGTGCATCCATGCGACGTCACAGGTGGACCAGAGAACAGGTAAACAGTAAACGGTGGGAGCTCTGTGAAAACTTTACGGTGGTTATGTCTCTTTATGCATAAATTATTTCTTAGTCCCTCTGTCAAACTCGGTGCAGACTAATTTGGATGGATGTTTTATTGCTGCTTAGGAGAAGATGGATGGCGATTAGTGGTGGCTCGTCATTGCATCTCGCCAGTTAAGGAGCTGAAATTTGCACGTTCACCTGGGTGTTGTGAGTCATTTGACCCATTTTTAGCCCAGTCATTAGTGTGAGTGCTGATTGTACACTTTACCACTGCATTAAAAAGCCGCATGACAGTGGGTGTTAACCTTTTTTTTTTTTGTGCAGTGGGAATGAGGCTTAACACAGCTATCAATCAGCTTGTGAACTGCGGGTAAACTGTCAAACTAGGCAGCACTAATCAAATATAAATGAAGATCACTTCAAACGTTTTCAGAAACACATTTTAGTGTTTAGATAAAGTTGATCCAGCCAGAGGTGCTTGGTGCATAGGTTGACTGTTTCCAACATGGCAGTCAGGTCACAAACTTTTCTCATTGTACAGTTAACTAGTACCCCAAAGTCTGTTTCTGCAAACATCTGAAGCCAGAAATAAGCGATGAAGTAACAGAATGTTGATACATATTTGATCAGCGCTGTACGGTCTGACAGTTTGACCACAGTTCACGAGCAGTGATTGATATGACTGACAGCTGTGTTGCAGACTCCTCGGCTCCTCTGAAACATTTAGCAGTTAAGGAGCCAGATTTCCTTCAAGAGTTAGTGGAGACAAACCAGACATAAAAGAATAGTGAATATTGGGACTTTAAACGGACAGGTCACCCCAAAATTAAAAATACGTATTTTCATCTTATCTGTAAGTCCTATTTATCAGTTTTTTATTTTTTTTTTAGTGTGAGTTGCCAAGTGTTGAAGATATCAGCTGTAGAGATGTCTGCCTTCTCTCCAGTATAATGGAACTAGATGGCACATGGATTGTGGTGCTCAAAGGGCCAAAAAAATTCAACAGCAATGTCTCTCGCCAGAAATCACTTACTCAAGAATATCCACATACTTTGTTGTGAGCAGTTTTATGTAGAAACTTTTTTCTCTCTGCAAAACTACACCCACTAACTGTACCAATGCACAGAAGGAAGCGTGCATCTACTGCTAGCTTATCTAGCACCACTGAGCTCAGTGATGCAGAACGCCATTCATGTTTACATCTCATGTTGTAATGAGCATGAGCTGGTGATACATGGTGATTTGGTCAGCAGGTGTAGTTTAGTAGAAAGAAACTGACCGTTTAAATTCAGTCAGATAGGCTGTACTCGTGTCAACAGTTTGACCAAATCATTTCAACCACTTATGTTGAAATAAAACCAAAAGTGAGAGTGCCTGAAATGTTGGCCTGCAAAACAAACTGCAAGTACAGCTACAGAAGGTCCAACAGGTTCAGCAGGAAGCCAATCTGTAAACTGTTGGATATTTATAGCATACAGTTTGGGTAATAACTTAACCATCCACCTTCGTTGCTATTCCAAATAAGTATGGCTGACCCAAACCCAGATTTTCTTGACAACCTGTCTGATCATATGACTGATTGTGTTTCTTTTCCTGTTAAATTTCCTTTTAGCAATGTTGCTGTTCCCAAATCTCAATAATTTTCTTGGTGAGTACAGTTTTATCATCCCCAATAGAATATGTGGCCAAAAGAAGTAATCAATATTTTTTTTGTTTCATCACATACTTCAGGCGTTTAGAGCTCTGGTTAAAACATAATAAACTGCTATATTTTACACCGTGGCTCTAGATGCCTCCCATTTATCTCAGAGCTCTTGTAAAACCAGACACACACTGTTCAGCAGATTGTATATTTTTAAATCAGAGTATGAGCCGGTGCCTGGGTAAATGTGTTAGACAAATCAAACACTTTTTAGCAGACTATTTTTCGTGATAAATGACGGAAATGGGATTTCCTTACACCTAATCCCCACATGTATACTGAGACGCATGTATCAAGTTTGCAGACGTGCTGTTTGGAGGAGAGACAGCCAGGAGGAAAGCAGGAGAATAGGTATGAATGAGAGACACCACGGGAGACAGACAGACAGAGGAATGACAGGAGACACTTTCCACAGAGTGAGTCATGGAAAGCTCCCTCAGCATGCTGTCAGGCAGAGCAGCGGCTCGGACGACACGGCCTGCCCTGCAGTCCCACCCGCTCTCATTACTCAACTTTTATTGAATCTGAAATGTAAAGAGGAGGGGGACGTACGCTCTCTCTCATTCTTCTGTCTGTGTCTTTCCTTCCCGTCTTGTCTTCCTCCATCTGTCCGCGGTCGAGTATGTCACGCAACGGGAGCCCAGCAGACAGTTAATGCAGACAAGATTAATTTCCTGATGTTAATTCCAGTTGGAACAGAAAACACGAAAAGGGAAAAAAGGAGCTCTCCAGTCGAGTGTTAAACTGGGCGTGTGTCCACTCCACCTTTCTAACTAAACCCATAAGGCTATTTCCAGATTTCCCTACTTTGGATTGAAACCTGAATGAATGTTTAGACTTCGCTGGCAGGGACTTTGTTCCTCTGCTAGATAATCTTTGAAAGCTAATGAAAACTCTTAAACCCTCTCCATATATTTAAGATAGCAGATTAAATAAATTGTTGCAAGTTCATCTTCTGGAAGAATAAACCATTGTGTCTTCTATTTATTCTCAGTTCAGATCAAGGCATGGCCTGAATACGCAGGGTTTAGTCCCTCTAGTATTAAATATATCTGGAATGACAACAATGTTCAGTCTTTTTTTTTTTTTTAGGCTAACCAAATGAAAATCTTGACTTATGTCTGTGAATGTGCCTGATTGTCTGCATGAGGTTTAATAGTTTAAAAAGTCCCATTCCTGCACAGGCCGCTGGTTGCTAAATCAGATTACGCCCCTCAGACAATCTCTTTTTGTCCGCTGTTCGTCTGCTTCACACGTTATCGCCGTGGTTCCCAGAGTCCTGTTGCTAAGAAAACCTCCATTTCCACATCAGCAGACTGTCACTGTGAGTCCCATGATCACACCTAGCAGGAGTTGCATATGCTCGGTTGGGGAAGTGTATAATAAAGGGTGCAGTGGTTTTTCTCTTCTGCTGCTGGGTAGTTTAGCTCGCGGCTAACAGAAACAAGGAAAATGTCTTGAGAGTGCTGGAAAATAGCAAAGTGGGGTCAGAGGAACTACCACATACTGACAAGGTATGGATGTCAAGCAAGATGAAAAGGCAGGGAGCATGTGAGGGAATGATAAAGTTTAGGAGTGCGAACACTTTCACAGGTCCAGAGAGGAGCCTCAACTCTGCTGTGCCCCCCTGCCCCCCCAGAGCACCGCCGCCCCGAACAAAAGACAGAGGAGGAACAGAGGAGGTCTCTGACCCTCACAGGGAGACCCTCTGATGACCTAGCAGGGACAGGAAACAGGAAGTGTGACCCCTGACCTCTTTCGGGGGGGATCCTAACACGTGACTTAGCCCAGTGACAACAAGCCCAGGATGTGTGGATCAGATCAGAGACCGTGGCAGGAAGACTCAGCTGTTCATGTCTCTGCTCCCTGACAGTTCGACAAAAAGCTCAGGATCAGCTGAGAAATGAAGATGGAGAGTAGGATCGTTTTGATACGAGAATTTCTAACTTGCTACTGATATCCAGAAAAATACTCGATACCATCTTCGATAACGCGGGGGGCAAAAAACTGACAAAAAATTAAGAGGCATAAAACAGGGTTCCCACACAGTCATAGACATAATTTCAAAACCTTTCCATGACTTTTCAAGGACCCAACTTTTTTTCGTGACCCACTTGTTCAAACAACTAAAGTCACCTTGTCAGTTACATAATGTAAATTCACCGTTATGTTGCATTAATGTACTTTAATTTATTACACACAACACATTTTCATGATTTTTCCAAAACTTTCAGTGATTTTCATTACTTCCATGCCCTTTCCAGGCCTGGAAAATGTAATTGTGAAATTCCATGACTTTTCAAGGTTTTTCACGACTGGACTGATAACGTTGGCTGCCTACGTAACTCACACATTAACAGCAAGTCATTTTATTATTAGCTATTAGCCGCTAACTAAACAGTAGCAAGACAGGTGGACAATTAGCGTGTAAAACGTTGACATTAATGCTAACATAAATGTGTGCCGCTGGCCAGGTTAACGTTTATGACAAATGTTTAATACTTCAATGATGTTGAAATAAAAGCCTTCTAACTAAAATTTCTCAAAACAACCTGCTGTCAGCTGGAAACACACTCGAATTGACGGTATTGCGGACGACAACTAACATTTTGAGCTGCGAGTGAGGGGAGGGGCGGTGAGCCTGTCTGCCTGCAGCGCTGCTGTGTGTGGAGCTGTGTGTCGATGAGGAGGTGAAGAGGGCACTGTTGGTATTTTTGCGAATGAGCATCAAATCCAATACTAATTTTAAGTATCTATGTGTATCTGAGCATCAGTTTTTTTGACAAGCCTAATTGGGAGAATAAAATGAAGCCCACACACTTTTTACCTCAGCATGTGTGTGTGTGTGTGTGTGTGTGTGTGCTGTGGATCATGGTTGGCGAGCCGGGTGCCTGGCTTGTGCAGCAGGGTTTTTATAAGCCGGCTGCGTGATAATTACACCCAGTGGGGTGGTAGTGGTGTGGGAGCAGAGGGGTGGAGTGGGTAGAGAAAGGCGACCCCGGCTTGGGCCTCAGGGCTGATGGTGAGGGGGGGCGGAGGGGAAGGAGGGGACAGGGAGGGAGGGCGAGGTGGAGGTGTGGAGGTAAGGAGGAATGGGTGGCAGTGGTTGAAGGGATGGTTGGGCCTCATTAGGAGGCAGACTAATTGGGAGGAAAAGGGCCCTCACATGCTCTGTCTGACCTCCCAGCCAGCAGGGGAGAAAGCCGGGGTGGGAGAGGGGTGTGTGGGAGTGTGTTTGGAGGTAGTGGGGGGGCATCTGATAGCTGGATTCCTAAAGTTAAGGAACCATAACTCCTCATAACTCCTCAAATCCTAAACTGACCATGAAGTCAGAAGTCTCCGGAAAGCGTAAGGATAACATGCGTGTGTGGCGCTCTAACAGGGATACCGACAACAAACGCCCTGCAGCTCCTCAGAGGTTTACACCAGGTGTCACACTTCATTTAAAGAACCCTCATGGCTTATTCCTGTACACAAATATAGCGGCATAACAGCCTTCCTTCCTCCTCTGCTTCCAGGGCAGCCGTACTTCACACATATAAAAACTAGGAAGGCGAGAGGACGAAGGCCCTGAGGGGGTATATTAAATAACGCTTCAAAAACCCTCAGTAAATAACATCAAACAGAAGTCAGACTCTTAGACGGGAGCAAGCATAATGGCCAGGTTAGCAAGTGTAAGTTTACAAAACAGCAGGCCTCGTCTGACACCCATGGTGTCTATTAGTCTGATAGTAAGCACGCCCTGTTGGAAAAGGCCACCGTACACTCGCCTTGTCATGAGGCGGCTTCAGTTTTATCTCTGCTGTAATTATAAAGCACACAGAACATAATTTATTCATACATTTCAAAGTGTTTTCAGAGCTTTACCTCATGGCCACTTGTATGTGTCACTGCTGAATGTGAGCTGGAAATGTATCTGCTGTAGTCATATCTCTAACTACGTGATTAACTGCTGCGAGTGTGCACAGTAAAAACTGCCCCAGCTCAAGTGTGTGAGTTATATATTAAAGAGCGTACATGCATGCACGAGGTGTCGAGCACACGCTGCCCAGGCTCCGGTGGCTCGGAGGAAGTGAGACTGCGTGATGGAATTTGTGGCGCTCGGGATCTGGTTTATTTTCCACCCTGGATTCCTGTCCTACCTGCAGGATTTTCCCAGGTTCTGGCTTCAATTAGACTGGGAAGCTGGGAGAAGAGGAGGGGGGATCTAGGGGTTTAGGAGAGGGGGGTGGGGTAGAGGGGGTGGCTGAAGGAGGAAGGGCGACAGAGCTGGAGTCTGTCACACACAACTCAGCACAGCTGGGGAGATGGAAAGAAAGGCAGCGGACAGGGAGATATGGAGAATGATGGAAGGAAAGGCTAAAACATGTGAATAAGGTGCAAAAATAAAAGCACTGGCACGCAATGTGAGGATGCTTGTTATTCTTCAAATGACAGAGCAATTTGAACACCGTAAGATGAAATAATTGTGTTTCGCCGAAAGGGATTCATAAAAAAAAAATCTCCAACAAAGATGTCTTTCATATCCAAATGTATCTCTCCAAAGAGCGTCACATAGCCAAGAAGAGGCTGTCAGAATTATCCCAGGAGGTCTGACCCTCCAAATGGCAAACTCATCTGACAAATGAGTGGGAAACGCTCTGTAATCAAAGACCAATCACATAATTGCTCTATTTTGCCACTAGCTCAACCATCTCCTGTGAGATTAGTTGTTCAGAGGAGAAACCCGATACTCTGGGAAGTTAAACAGATGTTCAGAAAAACAAACTCTCAAGCAAATCTCCCCAGAACAAGAACACATCACCAAAATAATATGTTCTAATTTAAGAGCGTTGCCTCCACATATGTCTCCGCACAGGGGAACTCACTTGGCCAGTTTTTACAATAAGGGAGTATGATGCAGCGTCACAGCGATAGTGAGGCTCTCATTAAGAGATCAGAATTGTCAGACGAACATCGCGCTGCAGCGAGGGAACACATATCGATGTTCACTTTTTATCAGCTTTAAATGAACAATTCATCCCAAAATCAAAAGTCCCCCCCCCTTACTTGTGCTATTTATCAGTCTAGATTGTTCTGATGTGAGTTGCCAAGTGTTGGAGATATCGGCTGCAGAGGTGTCTGCTTTCTCTCAAATATAATGGAACTAGATGGAACTCGGCTTCTGGTGCTCAAATTGCCAAAAAATATATATTTTAAAAACTCAACAGCAATGTCTCTTTCCAAGAAATCATGAACCGTTTTCTCAAGATAATCCAGAGATTTTGTTGTGAGCGGTTTCAATTCCTTTCTACCAATTTACACCTGCCAACCGTTTTATTGCATAGAGGGAAGTGTACGCCTACTCACATTACAGCTCAGCTGAAGAGGACGCCATCAATGTTCCTATCTCCCCAAGGGCGTAGCTTTCATTTCAGCATTGGGGAGGACACATACGAAACAGGGTATAAGCTGTCCTCCGCTAGACAATTCTTCGCATTAAGCACTGGATTTTCTGCATTCTGGTGAATTTTATTGCACCAATTTGTGCCTTTTCTGCATCAATTTATGGCGTTTACATCTTTAATTCTGTCAAAATAAAAGTCCTCTGCTACTTTCATGTTTTTTTTACAAAGGGGGATAAATGCACATGCTCTAAATATTGAGAGGGACATGTCCCCTGCGTCTTCCCTGATGTCTAATCCTATGTACATTATGCTGTCATGAACCTTTCGTCCAGGAGTAGATGCACACGTCCTTCAGTGAGGTGATACAGTTGGTAGGTGTAATTCAGTATATAAAAAAATAGTTCCTACATGAAACTGCTCACAATAAGCTCTGTGGGTTATCTTGAGTAACTGGTTCATGATTTTTGGAAAGAGACATTGCTGTTGAGTTTTTCAAATGTATTTTTGGCACTTTAAGCACCACAAGCCGAGTGCCAGCTAGTTACATTATATTGAGGAGAAGGAAGACAATTCTACGGCCAAAATCTCCAACATTTTGCAACTCAAACCAAAACAATCTAGACTGATAAATAACACCACAGGAAAGAGGAATATAAATATGCATTTTTCTATTCTGGGCGTGAACTGTCCCTTTAGCACACTGCATATACAGGGCCCAACACTCAAACAGGACCTCACACAGGAATTTGTTACACAGTGTAAGCATGCACAGAAATGTCCATGTCTCCTCACAGGCCTGCACTGTTTAAAGAATCCAAGTCAAGAGGCAATAACCTAAGGAGAAAGCCATTTCTCTTCATCCATTTATAGTGCACACTTCACTTTAAACTTGGCTGCAGCTCAGTCATGACATCAGCTGCTTTAGGCGTGAGAAAACGTTGTTCCATAAACTGTGGCGACCTGCTCTGAGATTTTTTTTTTTCCTTTTGGTGTTTAGTTTAGCCCCACAGAGCCACAAAGGCAAGGGTCTCCCTGCCAGACTGTCTCTGTATCTGCTGATTCTCTGATCAACACTGACAACGTGAGAAATGACACATTTCCGCTGCATAGTTGCATTTCACAGGGCCGTCGTCACGGAGCACTTAGGAGTGGAGGAATGAAACATCAGGGGGATTAAAGTTGGAAGGAAGTGGATTCTTTGGAGGGGTCCCATGTTCCCCTTACTGTTGGAGCGAGTAGCCCCTATATTTTATGACACAGTCTCATATACTGTGGGCTGGGGCTGATTCGCGGTTAGAAAGTGGGTCAGAACAAGCTGGAAGAACCATTGATTGTGCTCACCGTTGAGCCAAAAGGAGAATAATGTTCATTCAAATGGAAAACGTGTGCAGGATAAAGAGTCTTATAGGACTTGTAAAGACCAGTATGTGGGTGACCCATGTCCTGAATGAGAGGCTGGATCGTCTAAAGGACAATAATGTGCACATTCTTCTGTCTGCGGCTTTGAACGTACTGTACCCGATGCTCAAACACACAGACGACATCGTGAGACTGAGCAGGTTTTAATCAGCATGGCACTCTCCTGGTCCACTTCCAGGAACATTACACATATTGTCTCATTGTTGGCCTGTCCTCATCCACTCCGCAAATAAACAGGGCAGATGAAAGTAATTATCTGTGAGTTGTGGCCTACTCTCTCATATCAGATGGTTAATTAGTCCGTTTGCTTTTAGCCCTGCAACATCCAAAGCTGGTGGTCTTTCAACTGGCGGGGAGGCGGAGACCTTGTAAAAGTGCTTTTAACTAAACAACATCACTTTCTCCAGCGCCTTCAGAGGTTGTTTACAACATGCCGGCTCAGAGCAGCTAGGACCATGAAATACTGTGTATAGTCAATAAACGTTTAGCAGGATTATAAAGCAAGTTTAAGGGTTTGCCTCTGACATCAGCTCTCTCTACTGACAGATATGGTTTTTATCGCACTAGAACCACAAACCTACAGATGGCAATGTCAGGCCCACCACTTCAGCAACCTCAAGGAAAGCTCAATAGATTGCTCTGAATTTCTGTGCTGAGATTCACGGTGCCGTGATGATGAATCCTATTGACTTGCTGATCCCTTGACTTTTTTTATCTAGTCATAAACAGGTCAGAGTTTTCACTCATCTAGTGAAATATCTGAATATCTTCTGGATGGATTGACATAATTTAGTAAAGAAATTCATGTAGGGACACATGATATAGAATTTTTTTGCCAATATCGCATATGTCAATATACAACTCATTTGGCCGACAACCGATACTGATATAACGACTTTTTCCCCACCTAACTTTAGTGTTCATCAAGTCTCTTCTGCAGTGAAATGAACATATTTTGCAGACTCTTATGGCCCACCAGCAGACTAAGACATAAATTGCAATGCTTTTCAATGCATGTAATATTCATTAATTGTGCAAAATAATAAAAAATACTTCAACTTAGGGTTGATGTTTTGTACACGTTCACTTTGGCAATTAAATAAAATAAAATAGAACAAAATAAAATAAAGTAAAATATTGGTTTGTGATATCAGCAGAAATCAGTATGTTGGCAGATTCCAATATTTCATTTTGACTGACTTTTCAGCTTGTGGCATCATGAGGTTTTGAGTAAAATGCAATCTTCAGGCAGAAAAAAATTAGCCAGTATGAACTGCAAAAACTGCATTTTCCTGAATGGCCATTTGAGGCTAGTTTCAGAGGCGAGTCAATTCCCTTTGTCTTCCATGTTAAAATTCCCAACTTTACAGCAGAATGTTTATTTCTGCTGTAAAGCCTGGCACACACAAAAAAAACGCATTTGGTCTTATAGCTTATTACAACATTCATGATAACTGTATGAGGGAGTAAATATTAGTATAACTCAGGCGTTTACATTTTTTAAAGTCTTAAAGCTACTGAAAGGCCAAAATGTCAAACTCTCAAAATGGCCATCCACAAAACCAATGGGTGACATATTGGTGGCTTTGCAATTATTTTGCATTGTCTGTGGTGAAATGTCTCAACAACTTTTTGATTTATTGCCATGGAATATGGCACAGTCATTCACATTCCCATCAGAGTTAACTGCAATAACTTTGGCTATCCAATAACTTTTCATCTACCAATATCTTTAAGCTCATGATCATCAGCCACAGCTTTTCTGTTTGCAGGCTAACACATTAAACTAACACTGTGAACATGGTAAATATTACAATCGCTATCAGCATGCTAACATTTGTCACTGTGAGCATGTTTGCATGCTGATATTATCATTTAGCTCATTTAGCTTGCTAAGTATAACCTCACTGAACCACTACCGTAACCTTAGACTCTCTGTCTCGTTCTTACTTTAGCAGTGAACAGTACATTTGTTGCTATGTTTGCAAAAATGGATATACGAATGATTAGACAAAATAAAAGCTTACAATAAAATGAAAACTTAAATATAAACATCATAAATTGAAATGTCAGAAGTGACCATAAAGTTGAGTGAGCTCTGTTAGGCAGAAGAGAAAATAAGTATTGTAAACTTCACAGAGGGTATTTTTTTTTATTGCAGAGCTATTGTATTATATTGCATCATTTTGTGAGGGCGTTCCTGTTATTTTGTGTACCCCAGTACAGTGATGATTTGTAGTAAAAATATTTGTGTAATCTGATTTCTGCAGAAATGGCTTTGAGTCATGAACAGTTTTACTGCACATGAAATATGCAATCAAGCACAGTCGGTCTTTTGTCAGATGTTAATCCAGCCCATTGATGTCGAGATCTAAAGGGAAGTTGGAGTTCAAGCAGAAATGTGCTTGACTCTGCTGTATGGTCATCAGATATGGGATTAAAAGCTCCCATGTGAACAGTCCATCTGCATAAATATCAGGCGTTTGTGTAAACAGAATCAAAAACCCCATAACTGTCCACAATGCATACCACGTCAACAGTGCAACATGGCCGCCAATGAGAAATGAGTATTAGGTTACTGAGAACATCTGATCTCACACACACACACACACACACACACACACACACACACACACACACACACACACACACACACACACACACGCAGAGGGAGGTAGAGTTTGACAGTGTCCATGTTTCTCAGGGATTGTCTGTATGTCTGTAACACAATGAGCTCAGTCATTTCACCAAACTGCATTTTCTTGCAGAATCTCATCAAAAGCCCATCAGGAAACTGATCCACATGGTAAACACTCTGCACTGCAGCAGCTCTGCTTGTAATCATATGGGTACAAATGTTTGTCCTTGTCAGAGCAGGAAGTTTTGAAAGGCTTATTGCGTTAGCGTGTGTACGTGTACATGTCCTGTGTTTTTAAGATTAAACGATGATTCCAGTTTATTACAGCTACATTGGGATTTCATTTTGTAGTTTTGGCCACAGTCATTCTTTTTGATGCGAAAAAGCATAGATGTTACTCGACAAGCTAACTGCTGGGATCTGGCAATGTTCAACCCAATCACCAGAATGAATGTTGGCACTTTATATTTCTGAAAATCACAAAAATGTTACATTTGTACATTTTATAGGCTACATTTCTGTGCTTTATGAGTTGCAGATATGTTGAAACTTTAGGTTTGTTTATTTTTTCAGTTTTAAATTTTATGTTGTGACAGTGCTGTGGGCAACATGTGGTTATGTTGAGGCACAAAAAGCAATTGGTTAGGATAAAGAAAACACCATGTTTCAGCTTAAAATACTTGGTTTGGTCGTCAAAAACACATCTGGAAATGCCACGATGTGTTGTTAAAAATAGTTGCTTTTGTTGTTTGTTGGCCTTAAACAGTGGTCTGCTGCTTGGCAGCAATCTTCCCTAGGTGTCATCTAACATCCCCTCCTCCCCCTGATGAGGAACTCACTCCATGTACATGTGATCTGCATAAAATGTTCAAATATAGCATATCAGTGGTTTGTAGAGAGAACAATGCTAGCGTTTTATCCTACTGACAGGGCTGAAATATTGCAACATAGCTAGAAAGGGACACACAAAGCCAAGCAGTCATATAGGTTTTTTAACAAACTTCCAGGTTAGCTGAATTTATTTGGAAGAGCAAAAAAAGGTGAAAAGAAAATGATATGTAAAAAATCGGTGTTCTGGCTCAACTTTGACCTGACATACACACACCAAAGCTGTGTTTACACGCAGTTCCCAGAACAATACGTGATTATTATTAGACATTTTACTCTCACTTTCTTTTTCTGAATGAAGCACTTTGGATGAACAGTTGCTTGTTTACAACCAGATTCTGTCCTATCTGACTTTATTTAGCGATTTTGCTGCGATCTCTTTTCATATAGAGTAGAAAAGGTGGCCTAAACTATAAAAGCCAGACCCACATAAAAAGGAAACATCTTTCAAACCTGCATAAAACATTGAGAGTGAATCAAGGATGAATCATGAAGGGGATTTTGAAGCGGGCAGAGGGTAAGTAAACACCTAACACTCCTGTGCAAGTATCGCTCCTCTCGCTTACAGCAGGCCAAAGCCCACATGAGGTAATACAGCAAAAGTAATTGAGAAAATTGCAGCGTCTTAAACCACAGCCCTCTGTATTTTTCTTGAGGGTCGGTGGTTGTCAGAGGGGGAGTGGAGGAAGGTCCAATGTTGCGCCTTGGATCTCCCAGGTTGTTTAAACAGGAGAGAAGGATTGTAATCCACTGTGACAGGCCTGCAGCACTCAGGAGCTCAAACACATACATGCAGACAAAAACGCACACACGCAAACACACTTTACAACTGGAGGATGATGTGTGTGAGTGTGTGTGTGTGTGTGTGTGTGTGTGTGTGTGTGTGTGTGTGTGTGTGTGTGTGTTCAGGGGGGTGGTCAGCAGCCAAGTGTTGACAGCTACAAGTGCAACCACCAGGAACCAGGAAGTACAGACAGATCTGTGGGCTGATACATCTACCTACTGAGGCTGACTTTGAGCCTACATGCAAGCATCTCTGCACTCACTCCAAAAGGTGGTTTCCACGGCAACGGCAGAGACAGGGAAGAAAAAAGGGGGGCTTCAGCCTTGATGACAGCTGGGGCTTAACTGTGGATAGAGGACATAATTCCTGTCCGTCACAACAACCCCCTTCACCTTTAGAAAATGTGTCCTCGCCTGGTTGCCAGTTTGGTTAACTTGTATCCAATTTTTTAAAAACTGAGCAGTGCAAATGGGACACAAAATAACATATCTATTCAGAAGTTCCCAGTCAATAGTATTTCTTGTGTTTAAAAAAAGCAAGGTGTTGACATCACCTTGAACAGAGATAGTCGATGGAGTTTCTTTCAAATATGAGAGAGAAAAAGGTGCAGTACTGCACAAGGTATCTTCATTTCCCATTCTCCCTTGTCCTGCGCTGACCTGCAGCAGCTCAGAAATCAATGTCCAATTGCAGACCAAGAGGTAGAACTAATGGCTAGGTAAACCCTGACGCCTCCACACAGGAAACAGAAACTTGTGTGCACAGACAAACTGTTTACTTGAACTGTTAAAAACTTTCAAAAGACACGAAACTCAGAGGAACAAAATGACAAGTGGCACAAACACACAAACAGTGGACGATGCACACTCAGCTCACCTGGTTGATGTGTTTGAGTTTGTCTATGATCTGGCTGATGACTGGTTCAGGGGGCTTGTTGCTTCGAGTCTCTGAGCCAGGATGCGCTCGCTTCAGGCCAGGCCCGGAAAACCTGACAGGACAGGAAGAAAAAAAAATGTTTCAGATTTCTGATTGTTTAGAGGAGTTTCACTGAATTTACTAACCTAAATGTGAGCTTCAAGAGTGGAAGACATTATGAACCGCCGCTCCATCACTCCAAACAAGGTGCTTATCACCACCTAGTGTTGACTAAATGAATGACAGCTCTACTGGCCTTTTTTTTTTAGTTTAGGGGCAGCTCTGCAGAGCTGGGAAGTTCATTTGTAACTCTACCCTTACCAAAGGACTAACTTTTCCCTCGCTGAAGTCATTACATCTATAAAGTTAAACAGGGGATAACATCTTTTATGTTTCAAGATATCTTTTTATACTTTTAATAAAAGCTGTAGGGACTGCATAATTCTTTGAATGAAAGTATTTATGTTTAAAATGCTTCTGCAGAGAGGCTGTTGAATGCTGTTGTAAAATTTTGTGCAATTCTAAGTTTTGCCAAGAGATATAAAACATCTTCAAAGGAGCTGAACCATTACACAAGGTCCGGCTGATAATTAATTCCATACACATTAAAGTGTTCAATTAGTGGCTTTTAAATCATATCTGGTATTAATGAGAGGACATTAGCAGAGATGTGCTTTTGTCCTGCTCTAGCAGCGAGGGTATATTTAGGCACAAGCAGCCTACGGGCAGGTGCTCACATGTCTTTCTGTGTAGCTGAGGAAACACGGCTCTGTTGACACCTGCGTATGTTATCAAGAGGAGGAGCTGGTGAGTCTGAAACTTTCCTGCAGGTGTTTCTTCGCTCTTGGCAGAGCAACGATTTAACCCCTTCCCATCACACCATCACAGCCTTGGCACGAGACAAACATGTCTGGATGAGCTAGACTCAGGATTGAAAACACATCCTCCCCCAGGGTACCAGTGTGATATGAGTGTTGGTGAGGGCAGAGGTCATATCTCAGCGTAAATGCCATCTGCTGTATTGCTGCAAATGTTGGAAAGATGAAGGACAAATGCACCGAAGTGGGAAAAAATAATTTTCAGAGGAAGGGTGAATAAGAGAGAAATAGGTCTTGAATAAAATCTGTGTGAGTGAGATCGTGTGTGTGTGTGCAAAGCATGAGGTCATACTTTGTTCTCATCACTGTGACACCGCCCTGAGCACCCACACACACACCAGCACACACATACACCTTTCACCTGCCATCTCCATTCATCAGTCTTTCGCTCTCCCCTAAGCCAGACTTTTCATTAAACTCAAATTACATTTCCCCAGTTATTTATTCTTCTTATTAGCCATGATCTCACCCCCTCTCTGCTGCTAATTATCACATTAATAATGGAGAGAGATGTGTGATCCATTAGAGGAGGAAAAGAGGAAATATGGGTCGAGGAAGGAGGATTAAGGGAGAGAGATTTTGAGTGAAGATAAGGCGCCGAGGCAGGTTAGCGTTTCACGTGTTAGATGCCAGTCAGATAGTTTTACCAACACATTTAGTGCATATCAACGTTAAACTCCTTTTCACCGGTGATAGTCTCAGTTGTCAGCCCTCGCTTTGTTATCTGATCGTTTCTGTGTTATTGTTCGCTGCCAGCAGAGCTGATGGGATCAGTTAGCTCCAGTGATAACCTAATCTAATCTAACACCAATTACTATGCTATTAGGTCCAGTCTGAATGAGATGCCCCAGCATCAGAATCAACAACAGGAGGAGAAGAGACCCCAGGTGCTGAAGGAGTCTATAATGGAGTCTGGCGCTTTTCACACCAACTGATCACACTTCCACAGACGCAGGCGTGGTCAAAGGTCAGGGTACACGAGGTGTAAACAGACACTGTTAATACACTGTACGTCTTCAGGCTGTATGTCATCTTGAGCAAAACCAGAATCAATTTTAGATGATATCATAAAAATAGCTGTAAGGGACTGTATGCAAGTTATTGGGGTGGCGAGGGGCCCAATGCTTATCTTCTTTGAAAAAAAGAAAAAAGAAAAAGTAAACTAAAGCCCTCTGCATGGGTATTAATGTTTTTTTTCAACCCTCGCCTTTAGAAACAAACTAAAAACAGAAAGTGTGAAAATAATATAACTATTAAATTGGTACAACTTGTATATTTGTGTACCTGAATTGGATCGAATTGAATTTTATTATCACAAAAGATGTGATAAAAACAAGCAAATAAAAACAAGCATAGCAGAGATTGTGCAGGAGAAGTCAGAAAACCGGAGGGGCTTATTATAGTGAAAACCTCGACTCTAGAATTCACAATGTGTTCCAATTCTAAAGGTACTTCACTCCTGAACGTGACAATAGAACAGACAAAAGAAGAATTTACAATAATCATAAATGATACAGACACACATAACACATAAACACAACTGACACATTAACTACAGCACAAGTGTATTTTCACTTAAGACATAGCTCTAATTTGGGCCACCGATGTAGAGAAGTGAAAGTTGTCTTATTTAGCTATGCTTAGTGGCTTGTCTCTAAGGATAGCTGCGTCCATCTGTCTGTCTGTCTGTCTGTCTGTCTGTCTGTGCACCACTTTGGTCCAGCCTGAAATATCTCTGCGACAGAGTTGTGCATGGAAGATGCTTTTTTGTTAATTAGCGTCGCCCTGGTTCCCTCAACAAAAAGCCAGCAGTTTTTTTGCCATTAGATTTTGGGTGATTGCAGCAAATAAGCTCTGTGGCAAACAGAAGTTTATGCAACTTTAATGTTTCAAATGAACACAACTTTTATGATTTCTGAACCATAAATACAGTCACCAAAAGTAAAAAGTTAACACTAGGTTATAACGAGGCTGTAAAGTCACATTCAGCGTAATGATGCTTTGTAGTTTCATTTAATCATTTGTCAGCACCTGCTTTTTTAAGACAAGTAAAAGCGTAAAAAGTTCAAGAGTGTGGTGTTTACTGACGTATTTTATGTTGTAGAACAAAACATGAAAGTCTTTTAATCTTTTGTTAACAACATAACTTATTTCAGCCATCTAACCAAAACGAATAAAAAAACACCATTCACTTTGAGAAAAGGGAATGGAGAGTGCTGAAATGCTAACTCATTTATGGGTTTCTGGACTAATTACTGCAGCCCTTTGCAAGATAGATGGCCATAAACTGTGGTACAGATATGGATGGTACCCAGACAATATATTCTGCTGACATTGGTGATCCCTTGACATTTCTTCTAACACCACCACGAGTTTGACATTTGTGGATTTAAGTGAAATGTCTCAACAACTATTAAATTGAAATCTATGAAATTGTCCCTCTCAAGATGAATTGTAATCACTTTGGTAATGATTAAACCTTTCCTCTCACACCACCATCAGGCAAAAAATTACATTTGTTTTTTGACCAAATACCTGCAAAACTAATGACAATCCCATCTGCTTCAGATGTACTTTGTGTTTAGTCCTGAGGTAAACAGCAAAAGTTAGAACTGAGATGAGAGCTGGCAAACACCACACCTGCTTTACATGAGCACGCTAGCATTGTCGTTGTAAGCTGACAATAGAGTTTTTCTCAAAGTAATGCTTGAAAATGAGTCTTTTTGCTAACACTAGCTCATGGTGTGAATCACCATAATACCGTTACGATACTTAAGTCACAACACAATATTATTGTGATTTTGTAATATGTTGATTTTTTAGGGGGGAGTAACATCTCTTGTGATATATTGCAATTTATAACCTTTTTTCAACAGAAAATATGTGTCCAAACTTTGTCAACACCTTTTTTTGTCTAATAAGATAAAGTCCTGAGTCTGTTCATCTACCTTCAATCATTTTTATTACAGCAATATGTATCTAATGGATCGAAAAAGTAATTGATTTTGTTCTTCTAGTATGCTATCAAAAGTTTTATTTGTATTTGCAATATTAATAATTGATCTGATTAACCAAATAAATGCTTGGCATCCGTGTATCGATATATTGCCACGCAAAATACTGCAATACTATGCTGTATCGATTTTCTCCGTTACTGCTAACACTGGCACATTTACAGGGATGTTGGTTATTGTGAGTTGAATGTGAAAAAAACACTAAAGTCCTGGTATAGAGACAGAACTCTCACTCCTTACTTTCAGCAAAATGCACCTTTATTTACCAAAGTACAAATGAATGTGTTTCTTTGTTATGACTTTTTATGCAACTATTACCTGTTTTCCAGCTCTCCCAAAAACAGTCAGACTACTTTATCTTCGGCCAAAAAATGACCTCCCCTCGCACTATTCATTTTCCTACAGTTCCTGACTTTAGTGTTCACAGTTGACATAACATCTAATCTTTTATCACTTATCACACACGCCTGAGTTTACACTGCCATTTGATCCAAAAGAGGAATGAAAATTCAATGTTTTGACTTGACACGGCACCCCATCTGTTATCACAGTTATCAGTGTAACGCTCTTTGATGTGGTGAAAAGTGTTGCTCCTGTGATCTTGGCTGCAGGTGGGATGGTAAACACACCTGATAAAAAAAAAGCGCCAAATTTAGCTCCAAAGATCACTCCTCAAGTATCAGAGACATTCAGTATCCGACCCCTCCAGCGCTTATCCCCCCACCCCACACTACCCACCCACCCACCCAATCTAAATTTATCTGCATGAGACAATACGAGCATGAATGCCACGTTTGGCTCTGGAGTTGGTCCTGTCTGTGAGGATAATGGAAGATGATCCAGAACAAATCTGGGAATGACAATGTACCCCCAGTGAATTTGCAGGCATATGCCCTCACAGATGACAGAGGATTGCTTGCCTGGAGACATTGTAATCTCTCCATCACTTCGTCTCCTTTCCTGCCTCCCCACACCTTCCTATCGCACTGTTTGGTCCAGCTTGTAATCATCCCCTCAGGACAGCTCTGCCCCAGTGCCATCCTGATGTCTCCTCTCAGATTGAGATTCTTTTCTATCTCCTGTGACAGACTCTCTTTCAGCACTTTGAGTAAGCTCTGAATTTATTCTCACTCCTCCTCGGGAACAAGAGGTAAAACATTAACCTGCAGCGCTCCTCGTCTGAATTGTGTGCCTCTGCATTGATTAAAGCTAAAAAAAAAAAAAGTAGAAAAGGACAATATCTATAACCATCTAAGCCAAATTAAAATTGGAACCTGCTGACGGCGCAGGCAGAAAGGAGGAAGTTATGATGTGTGGAGCCAAAGGACAGGGGTGAAGTGAAATATTGCGCAAAGCAAATGAGGTTCTGCAGGGTGCACAAGAGATGTTGAATGAAGGAGGGGAGAACGATCGAAACAGCAATTAACTAAGCGAGAAGAAGGTGACAGCACGCCTGACATTAATAACATCCCATAGAGCCAAAGTCAAGATTTACACTCACACTCGATGGGAGAGGGGGGCCCTCATGTGAGGCTCATCAGCTCAGGGCAAACTTACCCTTCAACTCACCTACACTCTACACACTTGCTGTGCTGCTGGAGCATTGGGAATTCAAGAATCAGAGCAGACTATTTGTATAACTGATCATCTAGAAAGGCAATAAACCTGAGCAGGACCATCCTGCAGGCTGCAGGTGTGCTGTGGAGTGGATCTGTCTATAGAGCTCACAGTGTGTTTTACCGCTGTAAATAAGGGAAAATGAGACGCTGATTTACCTGTCTGTCATCTCCTGCCCATTCCAGCAGAGGGAGTGGTTTGCTGGAGCAGGCTCACGGCTGCACAGCGCCTCCCCAAGACCACTGTAGAAGGAGCTGAAGCCTTTCAGGTTGGATATGAACTCCCTGAAGAAAGAAAATGTTCAACACAGAGAGAGACAAAGAATAAAACTTCAGATAATCTGAATATGACTCACCCACATCAGCAGGGAGAAGAGCAGTAAGATAAAACTGCCCTACAATGAGAGAAGGAGAGACACAAGGAAAGAAAATACAGAGGAAAGGAGGCCTAGATGGAAAAAGAGAGAGAATTTGGCTTGAGAGCAAGTCGATGAGATGCCCCTTGAGAAGGAGAGAGTAAAGAGGCGAGAATAAGCAGTGTCTCTATTCCTAATTGACATTAATCTGGCCATTGTGCTGCCGAGGCCAGCAGCCCCGCTGGGCATTATTACACTGTTCATTTAAGCCTGTTATTGCATCAGGGGTGTTGAAAACACTCCAGAGGCGCAAGACTGAGTGCCACAAGGAAGCAGGAGGAAACCTGTCCACAGAATCAGGGACAATATTTGTCTGTCAGACATATATTGCCCCTGTAGCGGTCTGGAGAGTGAGCGCTGCTTCATCAGCTGCAAGGAACTCAGTCAGGATTACGACTCCCTATTTCCTCACCTGCGGAGCCCAGCCAAAGTCTCATCAGAGTCCGAGGATGAGGGCTGAGTGTTGCGGGCTGCGGAGGCAGCGGGAGGCTGTGGAGGAGGGGATCCGACTGAGCGGGAGGCCCGCTGAGGAGTGTGTCCACACATCCCGCTCACCTGCAGAGGAGAGAGAGGAGAAAATGAGAAACCAGGATTGAGTGAGTGAATTCTGCTCCCCAAACCTCTTCACCTCACTTATGTTTCATTGCTCCCGCTTCCTGGCCCTAAGCCTGTTTATTCAAACTCTTAATAGCAGTGACAGTGCAGACAGTAAGAACCTGTCAACAGCCAAACTGCCGGCCTTACTCAGCTGAGCCCCTCTGCAAATTGTCATCTGTTTGGGTTTGTTTATTTTTGGGAGGGATGAAAGCAGGGGGGATTTGCATAACAAACAAGTCATTGTATCGTCTGCCAGCCGTTTCCGCCTTGTTCGAATTTGTAATCATAACACTCCAAAAACGCGAGCGTGAAAATAAGGCCCCTCGTTTGCTTCTTCTTCCCCCATATAAATGCCATTGTGTTTCCACACGGGACGACATAACAATAATAAATAAGAAGTCCCTCTCTGTCTCTCAGAGATAATGGACCTGGCACATTCTTTTCAGGTGCAATAAAAATGCAAATGGCTGTTAATGTTTAGCTTGTGGTTTAATGATTTGCCGGTGGTTTAATTTCCCCCGGGGATACTGGCCGAGGCTTAATTCTGCCATGTAATGTTAACAGCTAATTGTGCCCAGCTCCCCTTTAAGTGAATAGGCTGGCACTACTGCTGCTGAATACTGATGTGACCCGATAGAGCAGCAATGGACATCTTTATCTGGGGGCAACCGTGGACACAAACACACGCATACACACACCGGTTTCCTAGCATAAACAAAAATGAAACATTCTATGCAATTATTCATTTGCACATAATGCACCCAGGCCCATTAATATGATAAACATGCTTTCCTACATAATATAACGGAAAACCAACACGCTTATTTATTGCATGCATGCTGACGCACACAGAAATGCTGATCAGCCCTAAGACAGAATCATCAGGGTTAATCAATGCAGCCTCATCATCCAAGGATACGGTTATAGTTACGGAACAGACTGCTCAATCTACACACACACACACACACACACACACACACACACACACACACACACACACACACACACACACACCTTGAGTCACAGATGGTTGAGTTCTCTTGCACCAAGCATTCACTAATACCTCACATCCCTGACTAGCCATCTCCACTAATACTGCCCTACTGTGTACTTGGGGAAATCTCTCTCTCTCTCTCTCGCTCTCTCTCTCTCACACATACACACACACACACACACACACACACACACACACACACACACACACACACACACACACACACACACACACTTCAGCCTATTGTCTCTGCCATCTCATTCTCTTCCTCTCGTGTAATTCTCTCGTTTTCCTGCGCCTGGAGCGAGTGCCGGAGCTCCCACAGGCCATGATTAATGTGATTGGAGATGCGTTCCTCTTTTTGTTTGTGCGTTCCCGGGAAGCCGTAGGGGAGCTGTGGCACAAGGGAGAGACTGATTCAGCACGCGGGCCCCTCCGCCGCCTCCCCATCCCGCCTGCCGATTGTTTCCGGATTCTTCAAGGAAGGGGCTCATTAGTGGGGTATTAATATCACCCAGGGCTGGACTAACACAACCAACAGGAGAGTCTGCAGATAAAGCCTGCCTCAGCGTGAGAGCTCTAAAATATCTGTGCACTTTTATCTGCACTGACCAGCCAGTCTCACTGAGAGGGAGAGAGGTGCTGACGGCCAGTAATATAACACACACACACACACACACACACACACACACACACACAGACATATAGTCCTCACAGTCCACATGTCCATGCACTTGCGCACCTGCGTCTCAGGTTCCATGTGGTGCTGTGCTTGTGCAAACACGGGGTAAAGATAAACTCAAACAAATCAATGGCAATTCGTGTGGACACTCCAATGAATAATCAGGCTTATACATTAATCTTGATCAAAGGAGTCATTAATAAGAAAACAGTTTGTGAAGGGGAGGTGATACTATCAGTGTTATAAAGGTGGCAGGGTGCCATGCACAGCTGTAACAACATATTGGAGAATATTTGGTGAGTAATGTTTGTGTTCCAGGGAAGTCCAGGCTCAGGGTAGAGACTGACTCAGCACTCAGCCCTCCTCCTCCTCCTTCTCCTTCTCCTCCTCTTCTTCCTCCTCCTCCTCTTCCTCCATCTCTATGCATTATGTCACCAGCATTGGAACTGACTTCTAGTTTAATGCACACATTATAGGCATCCTATTTCAGATGAAGCCCTTTCAAATCCTCTCAGTGAAGTGGAAATGAAGGGAAAGTCTCACTATATGTCAGAAGTACAGTTATACCAGACAGCTATCATAGTTATAACTTCAAATGGATACTGCACTGTCTGGGTTGGAAATAGGGAAGATGCTGCAACAATCTCACAGCCTGATGTGGTTTAAATTGTTCAAATTTTGATCAAGCCAGCTAGAGCAGCTGTTATCAACCTTTTCTGCCCAACAGCCAAGCTCAAGACCTCCTCAGAGGTTCTATATATGAGATTTTGGATATAATATACTGTAGCAGCAAAGAACAGTTTTCTATGTAAAGATATAGTGGCGTTATGGCCTCCCTATGCAGAGAATAAAGTCACACTCCATCTGTGTGTTGTCATGCGAGCTTCTCTGATCTCTGTTGTGGTACATGATGCAGCCACACGTGCATTTTAGTGCACATGGGTCCCTCCGTGTGTCTGTCTAGCTACTGGTCAAACAGGCCATTCCAAACCCACAGTGGCGGCGGTCACGGAGTCATAATGTCCACCCTCTGATCCCCCTCAGCTTCCTGGTTAACACTTTTAGCTCGGTCAGCACACTTGCTGTTGTTAGCACCATCAGCACTGTTAGCACCGTTAGCTTGGCTAACACTGCTAGCCATCAGCATTCCTGTTCAGCCACCTTCATGTTTGCTTTTGACATCAGAGGTGAGAGCCGTGTGCAGGAAATCCAGGCCTAAATTCTGAATGTTGTATATAGCACTTTAAACAGATACCAGTAAACGTGTTCAGGTTAGGGCTGAATGTCATTTAAAGGTATATGTGATGTAACACCATTACCTTTAATATTAAGTTCAGTTTAGTGGAGTTTGCATTTATATTACTGGAGTAAGATGGATGTTTTTAGCTAACTAGTTCATTTCAACTGTTTATCTCTTTTTTTTTTATTTATTAACATTACTGTTAACTTAGCAGACTAGCTATTTCAGCAGTTAATAAATTACTTTTAAGTTAGCTAGCAAGCATTTTCAAATGTTCATCCAGTACTTTTTATTTAGATAACTAGCTTCTCCACCACTTATCCATTTGTTTTATGTTAGCTAACTAACTATTTCAACTGTTTATCAATCAGGCTCATTTAAGTTAGCTAATAAGCTTTTTAACCACTTATCCATTACTTTTTACGTTAGTTAACCTGCTATTTCAACAGTTTTTTCATTACTTTTACACTAGCTAACTTGCTAATTAAGCTGTTTCTCAATTACTCTGAAGTTAATTTTAGATAATTTGTAACTGTTTGCCTGTTACTTTTAGCCAACTTATTAAAATTGTTTATCCATGTTTGGATGTTGTTATTTCTTAACCAAAAACAATGACAATATATATTTTTTTGATTTTTTTTTTTCCTCTTCAAATAAGCTGAGCTAGCTAATTCATGATCCTTCCACTTACCCATCAAAATGTCTGAAGTACCAGCAAGAGAGTTGTCTGGTGAATGCACTACAAAACTACAGGTGTTCAAAACAAGTGTCAGATCCAGCCTTTTATAAAAACATCCCACATCTAATCCACAATCAGTGACATCATCAGCAAGTTACAAGGATACACATACACCACACACTAAATAGGAATACAAATACCAGTGCGGTTTTAAAATCAAAGGTTTAGGCTTATCGTTTTTGTAACTGATAATTGTCTTTTTCCCTATTTTTGAAATGGTCTTTTGATGTTTTAATACATGTTGCGTCTCTGCGTTAATCCTCTAACTATACATTTTATAATAGCAAAACTAATAAAGGCCTGTGTGTCCATTTTTAGATTATCCTAATTAAACTGGGTTATTGAGACAAGTGAACATTTTGTCTCATATCTGTTCACTGTGGATATGAAGAATTCTAATTCACCGATCAAAGCCGGTTAAAAAAATAACACATGTACTCACACAGAATTTATCTCTCAATCATTTCAGCTCAGTATGCCTATTTAGTAAATCCACCGCTTTGGGAAATTTGACCTCACTTTAATGAGATCAACAAAATCCCCAAATATTGTGAAAATTGTCATTTGTTGACATTTTGGCACAAAGTTGAAGTTCCCCTACATGGTGAAACCTAAAATTGTCAGTACTAAAACATATAGGTGACTAAATAGGCCCTACTGAACTTAATTCACTAAAATTGGCGCGTAAGCTGTGCAGATCAGAGTCTAATTTAAAACGAGATGTTTGTGCATCGAGTGATGCTTGTAAGGAACATGGATTTCACACTTCTCACTCAGAGTTCTGCAATTCCTGAAGCATTCAGAGCTGTGAAAAGCTATTAAAGCCTGATGTCTTTTTGATTTTATAGATGCTGTTCTGACATGGTAGAAACAGATCTGTGGCTCTGAAGTAGGTACATGATGTTTGCTCTCAAACAGAAAAACAGGTGAAAAAAAACAAGTGTAAAGAATGTGATTTGAACCCAGAGAAGGTGTAATGAGGGGAAATAGTCAGCATTGAAGGGACGATAAAGATTTGATGAATGGCTCTTTAGTTCAAGTGATGTTATGCAAATGTGTAATTAAGCTTTGTAACCAAATTATAAAAGCCTGTCAATTTAGCTATGATCTGCTAAATAAGCACAATTCTTATTCTTCACCATTACGTCAAATGTCTTGGTTACACATGCAAATAAATTTGTAATTTACATTGTCAAACAAACTGAAGATTGCACCTTAAGGACTTCCATAATTCATATCAAGCGCATGACTCCATTAATAATAACTATGATATGTAACAGCATTCATAAACATGATTTATTACACGTTTGAAAGCTCAAATGGCTATTACAGCTTCTGTATCTACAGTAAGCTACATAATTGAATGGACAAATGCAGTAGATTTAATTGGTGCTCTTGTTTCCTCACTGAAGCAACAGTTCATATGTGATTTGATCTGTTTGAGCTGTTTTTGTGTACAAAAGGGAAGACAACAAAAAAGAGATAATGAAAAGTGTGTTACTGACAAACAACAAATACCACCACGCAGTTGTATGCCTCCGCACACCAGTCAAGTTGCACTTAGAGTTTAGATCCATTAAACCCAAGGTTAGTGTCAGCAATTCAGTGTCTGACCAAATATCTCCCCCTTCAGTTCCTAACATATGAGGTTGAGTAATGGCCAAGAAGTGTTTTTGCAAAACATTGTGATGGCACAGTTGACCTTTGATCTCTTGGATATAAAATGTCAAAACTTCATTATATACTATTAGACATTTGTGTAAAAACTGAGTGTATTAATTCTTGAATTATGGCAAAAAAAACACATTTTATGAGGTCACCATGACCTTGACCTTTGACCACCAACTTCTATTCAGCGCATTCTTGAATCCAAGTGGACATTTGTGCCAAATTTGAGGAAACTCCTTCAAAGCCATCTTTAGATATTACATTCACAAGAATGAGGCACTTGCCAGGCCACTGTGTCCTTGACCTTTGAAGACCAAATTTTACTCAGTTCATCGCTGAGTTTATGTCAGATTTGAAAAAAATACACTCAAGGTGTTCTTGACATATTGCTTTAACACGAATGAGACCAATGCAAGGTCACCATGACCTTGACCTTTGATTTATGAGCACCAAAATCTAATCAGTTCATCCTTGAGTCCAAGTGAAAGTTTGTGCTAGATTTGAAGAAATTCCTTTAAGGCGTTCTTGAGACACTACGTTCACAAGAACGGACGTATGTATGTACGAGAAACTCAAAAAAACGTAATGCCTCCAGCCTCAGCTATCGCCAGCACAGAGGCATTAAAATATTACAGGCACACAAAGAAACATGTCATATTAGACTCATAACTAAGCACCTGACTGTGTCGAGTGTCTAACGACACACAATTCATATGCCCAGCTGTATATCTCCTCCACTCTTGGTCAGATCCATCATATTTCTGCCTCAACCTACTTCCCTTCCTCCTTCTCAGCCGAGGGGTCACAGGGTGATGGATGTCTCCTCCACACTCTCCTGTTCTCCTTCCCCTTGGGCTCGCTCTTTGCACTCTCCCCTCCATTCCTCCCTTTTTTTCTCTCCTCCATGTCTTTGTCGCTCTTCCTCTCCTTCTCCTCGGTAACCGGTAAAAATAGAGCTTCATAAATCATGCATCTTCTCTCAAAGCAGTGCGTAAGAACGAGAGGAAAAGAAATAAATGGGGGGGATGAAAGAGAGAGAGAGGGATGTTGAGGATGAGATGCAGAGACGGAGGTGGATGACATCAAACTCCAGGAGAGGGGTAGGAAGTTGACAAGGGAATAGATTGAAGCTGCAGGGCTCTTGGCTGCCCTCTCCGTCTCTCTGAACATTGGCTGATTCACGCTGGAGTTGCACCGGATGGAGGAAATGAATGTTAACATGCCGGGGAGCGGGCTGGCAGACGATGAGTGGTCATCTCCCCAGCACAGTTACATGTTTCAAGTCGACATAGAAGAGACAAGATGTCTTCCTCACACCTCGAGGACTCTTTTACTCAGATAGAGTCGATCCGTTTGTCACCTTCAGTAACTAGAGTCTACGTTCTCACCAGAGGGGAGGTTAAGTGAAAGACACCGAGCACAGCTGCAGCTTTTACAATCACGTGAAGCCACAAAATAAGACATAGTGCTCCACAGATCCAGTATGCTGCTGTACATAATATTTAAGTAAAAGATTACTAAGCTTTTCACTTTACAGCCACATGCACACATTTCGAAGACCAGCTAGAATTTATACAACCCAGAAATGGTTTTTAGAGCTAAAAATCATATATATGATACTGCTTAGACTGTTCAGTGTTTATCAGACTAGGGGTATGGGGAGTAATTTCAGTTTTTTTGTTTGTTTTTTTGTTTAATCTTGACCTTATTTTCCTTTAGTCTTTCCTAGAGTGACTGGAGTAAAAACCACATGACTCTCCCTCTATTTCTATGGTGCAAGATTTTTTGATTCAATTATTCCTGAGTGAAATTTCAAATGCGACGCGAAATTAAGCAATTTTGATGAAACGTCACTATTTTAAGCTTAGATTTGGTTGTGTTTCCTAAAGAAGTGTTCAACGCACATGTGTTCAAGGACTGTTGAAAATTTGAAAATAATTTCTGCTTTTACAGTTTCTTGCTCTGAAAAATTCAGTAAGTTTAACAATTTCAAAAAAAAACTTATGCCTTTCAAGCCTGCCAGTTAATTTTGGGGTTCAGAGGGTATTTAAAATTAATAAAAATACAAGAGTCCCTTCCCAGTGTTTATAAAATTATTTGACATGCCTCCACACGTTTTGCACCATCACCTCCCTTTTCATAAATAACAGTCTCTTACCATTTACCAAAGGATATCATTTAGACATGGTGCCAGTAGTGCAGTTTGTCCTGGGCGTCCGAGGCTTTATCCATGAATGTTTTATAAAAAGCTCTAGATCTAAATATGTGGTCACAGATATGTTTAAAAAATAAGAATAAGCTTAAAAATAATAATGAACCCTGAATCTAATATTCTGTTTTACGTTCATACTACTACTTAAATAAAAGTACTTAGTTACATTCCACCACTGGTAACATAAATGCACACATTTAATCATTTTTTTCCAGTTCTAGTCAATACATTTATGATTATAGCATTTGCAAAGTAATCTCTACTCAATACTAATAACAAAAAACTACCAATGTTTTTAACATCACAATTTATAATTAGTCTGAAAAGAGGAAAAAAAGTTTTTTAAGGGTAAACAAGATGGCTGTGTGCCTAAAAAGCATCAAAATAAAGCTTGTTTATCAAAACCATGCTCCAAAATACTACCGAAATCTCACATAAAATTATACTTAAGATTATTACTTATGTATTAATTTGTAAAAGCCATTTCTTTTCTTTTTTTGTTTATTTCATCTTGATTACTATTGTAATTTTCTTTTCAGTTTTTTAACTGATTTTACAGCCAATGATTTGAACATTTCTGACATTGGCGCCTCCCTGTGGTGGTATAAAAAAGAACACTGTGACTGCAATGCATGTTGGCAGCCCCCCATAAACCCACCCACACCATGAACTTGTTGGCAGACACTCCAGTCTGCAATGTTGTTACATACATTCACTAACTGAACTGCAGAATTACACAGAATTACACTGAGTAATTACCAAATAAAGTTCCACCTCTTTGCTTCTGTCAATACATGCACACATTCGCTCCCCGCTCATCCTCACATGCATGCTTTCTGTTACTCCTCCCTCTCTCTTCTCTGTATCTCTTTCTTGGCCAGGAGTCGATTACATGACGTTTATCTGTCGATACGAAGAAGGAGGGTCATGATGCACATTGACCTTTTCAGACAGACCACCAATGCGGCACCATCCATCTGAATAATTTAAAAGATACTATAATTACATGAAAAGGCTTCACTACTTCATGTCGAGGTTTGCTTGTGAAATGCAGGTAAAAATCAAAATACCTCAACATAATACAAAACTTCTGCTGAAACAGACTGTAGTTTTGTTAACTGACTGTTGTTCATTTGAGGGATTCTGGTTCTGATAAGCAGGCATTCAGTTGAGTTTAATACAAGAAATAGTCGTGTTTTCTTCTTGCTGTGTTCTTGAAGCATCAAACACATAATTTTGTGCATACTGGTGAATTTTTATGCGCCAATTTGTGAATTTTCTTTATCAACTTATAGTATAAATGTCTTAGATTTTGTCAAAATGACAGTCCTCTACTATTGTCATGCTTTTAATATTGAGGGGGACATCTCCCCTGCGTCCCCCTGAAATCTAAACCTGTGGCCTCATAAGAGAAAAGACTACAACCGACCACCAACCAGCAGTTACCTTCTGTGTCTACGCAAGAGAAAATAACTCCATGCTGTGGCAGCAGACGGCAGTAGGCTGTATTCGTAACTCAAAAAGGGAAACCAGAATATCGTCATGGCACTAGTTAGCAAGTTAGTACATTTTCAACACAATCCAAAAGAATAAAGCTTATTTAAAGTGCATCAGTGAATAACAAGACAAACCATCAGGAAATGTTTCCGCAACAGAGCTCAATGGTTAAAGAAAAATAAGCTTATAACAAGTTTTTTTTGATCTCTAAATTAAATGTTGGTTTGCTTTCCTCACTTCTGTTTCTCTTCTCATATGCTAAACTGAACTGATTTCTCTCAGCAATAGCTCTGCTATCCCCAAGACGATTTAACATACTGAATCAGCTGAGAAAAAGCCGACAATGGCCAACGAGAGCCAGCGAACACACCCTGGCGACTAGGTCAACAAATGTGGACCAACGGCCCAACACTGACCAACGGCTGACTGTCAGCTTGATGTGTCAGGACCTTCGATGCCTTCACAGCTTCTCTCTCCTTCTTTGTGTCTCTACAAATCACGTTACCTTTCGAGATTACAAGATCATGAGATCATGCAAGAATCCAGCCCTGCTCTGGATAGCTCCCTTGCTAAAAATCTCTACACAAAATCCTGAAAATCTACTGGTGGACAAATTTAGAACTGCAACCTCATCAAACCCCAATATAGTATATGGAAGGGCAATTTCGAGTTAATTGGCTAAAATGTTGAAAAAAATGCTAATGGTCCTTTAATCCTTAAAGGCAACAATTCAAACAAGCACTGCATTCAAACAAGTCCTAAATTTGAGTTCAAGTAATCAGGTGTTGTCTAATTTTGGCTGATCTCCCTCGACTCCTCAGTGAGACAAAATTAGCCTTTTGGGAAACAATGCCTCTGTCCCTTCAATGACACCACTGAGCGAGGACTGTCTCTGTGAGATTACATTCAAACACACACACACGCACACGCACACACGACCTTGTCACAGTGCTGCACAATACGCGACCATTGCAGCTTTAATCCTATATACTGGAACCAGAGTCAGAGCCATAAACACAGTGTAAAGTCATCTGTGCTGACTGGAACTGCAGGCTGAAATAAACCCACACAAGACTTATTAAATTTTGGATAAGGATCTCACACACACACACACACAGTGAACGATTTCCCCAAAGTCAGCGATTCATGGATGCAGCCACGCCCTCGCGCTGTAGAGTAAGTGAGGTCAACCTGTGTGTTAATAAATGATGGGTTCTGAGTGGAAACCTGGTCACCACGGGGATTCGGGGTGTGAGAGTGAAAAGTTCAGCAGATATACGGGAGCAAAAGCACATCCAGCTCTGTAACTCTGGCAGAGAAAAAGGTCTTCATATTTCATGAGCACTTCTCCCTGACTTCACATGTGGGCTACGAACAAACTTGACGGTTTTATCAGAGTTGAAACCACACATAACGGGTCACCGCTGCTGAGGAGTGAGAGACGAGTTTCAGTGAGACATGCTGGGAGCATTTGTCTGACTGCCTCCCTCTCCTTTCGATTATTTTCCACTCTTTATCCAGCTCAGTCCAAGGTGCATTCTCTGCTTTCAATGTAGGGGAATTACATGTTGCAGCTGTGTCTAGTTGTTTGAAATGCTTTTTTACAAGGTGATATCTAGTTGTTGGTGTGAAGAAATGTGTCCTGGATCACTTATCCCCCGTCGCACAATAAAAGTCCTCTGACCTGAACTGAAAGTGGTATTTATTTAATTTCTTCACAGCCTGTGTGTTTTTCTGAAGGACAAAGTTTGACCATGACATTAGCGCCGCTTCATCATAAATTTGAGCTCCCTCACTCATTTCAATGAGACCACCGCGTTGGCACAGTCCGAGCGCAGGTCCACAGCATTCCATCCGACAAAAATGGTCTGTACTGAGCTCTGAAAAAAACGATGTGTTGTATCACACAAGTTTCACACAAAATGTATGTGTGTAAAATGTGTGTTAGAGGCTGCAGTTTAGAGTATAGTAGTGTAATAATGTACCTTTCCACTCCAAATATAATGCATCAGTACTTCTACTGCTTGATTCAAGTTACTTCAGCACAACTTTATTGTTACTCTGCGTGCATATGAAGAAACATAGTCTTGTCGTTTTGATGCCAGATTTACACTGGACACGGAAGCAATGCGTGAGTGCTGTCAAACCTCTTATGTTTTAACAAGTTAACAAGTTAACGTGTTAACAAGTTAGAGCATCCACACTGCCTGCGTGAGCAGTGCTTCAGTCAGTAAAGGGCGTCTAAGCTGCCGGCAGATCTAGAGAAACGGTGGCTCACCGTTTTTTCCTGCGTGCCGTGGTGAACCTGCTGTGATTCTGGAATAAAGGGGAAAAGCACGAGTTGTTTGTATATCTTTAAAACCAGTCATAATCATCTTGGGCGGAGCTAGGTGGAGAATGCAACAAAAATGCTCTCAGGCAAGACAACAACAGGAGAGAGAGTCAAATGGGGCGCCCCCTCAGTTGCTAGCTCTGAAGTTAAATGGATTTAATTTATTTAGTGCTTTGCTAGGCTTAATGGCCAATCAAAGTGCTTTACAAAATACACTCATACGCTTACTCATCAGATAAACATTCAAACGCACTCACACACTGATGACACAGCCACTTTGACATGCAGTCCACAAGAGCCAGGAATCTAACCACTACCGACCACCAACCTCCAATCGGTAAACGATCATTCTACCTCCTGAGCCACAGCCGTTATTTAACGCACCGCACTAAACCAAATGTGGAGTCTCTCAAACTAGGACCAAAATACAACCAAACAGTAAAACAAGGCAGTGCTTATAGAATAAAAATCAACATTATGTTTCTGCACTGCCTTTGTCACACCTAAAATGTTTTCAGAAACATATTTTAACACCCCATTTCACGGTAATGGTATGTGTTTGTGAACAGGGAGTGGACGCCATACTGCGCAGTGAAAAAGGAGGCCGAAAACACAGAGATCAAACAGTAAAACTAAGCAGCAACTGATCAAATATAAACCAAGATTCTTTTACTCGCCTCAAATGTTTTCAGAATCATGTTTTAGCTTACTGTTTAACTGTAATACAACATCCGTCCGGCCGCCATTGCTTCACACGGACCATTCCACAGTCACCCACCAGCGGGAGTGTCTGGTAAAGCACAATGCATCCTGGTGGTTGTAGGTTTTCTACCTCTTGAGCAAAAGCATTCTTTTTCTCTGATTTCTCTGGTCATGTAAAACCAATTTTAAAAGTACTTGCGTCTTTTACTGCAGAGACAACTTAGTTTTATGTGAGGTCCCTCTTTAGTCATCAGTCAGTCAGTCATTCATTTTCTGTAACCACTCATCCTCGTAAGGGTCGCAGGGGGGCTGGAGCCAATCCCAGCTGTCATCAGGTGGAAGGCGGGGTACACCCTGGACAGGTCACCAGACTATCGCAGGGCCGACAACCATACATGCTCACAGTCACACCTACGGACAATTCAGAGTCACCAATCAACCTGAGCTGCATGTCTTTGGACTGCAGGAGGAAGCCGGAGACCCCGGAGAGAACCCACACAGACACGGGGAGAACATGCAAACTCCGCACTGCAAACTCCACACAGAAGGGCCCCCACCCACGGACCGAACCCCGTTCCAACCAGGGACCCTCTTGCTGTGAGGCAACAGTGCTAACCACAAAGCCACCGTGCCGCCCCAGGTCCCTCTTTATTTCAGTGAAATTCTTCTTTAATCAACCTGGACTTCCTGCAGGTGATGATGACGGTCTCTTTTCTAGGAACACACTAACGCAGCCCTTTGTATTTGTCAATGCAGTGCTGTGTGAGTGTGTTTGTGTGCTGGACTCACCAGGGCAGTGAGGCGGGTGCGGGCGTTCACAGCGTGCTTGAGAGCCAGTTTGATCATTGAAGGCAGTCTAATAACCACAGCCTCCATGTCCTGCTCTCCCCTCATGGCACCAGCCAGCTTCCCCAATCCGTCTACGTAGCTCCTCCAGTGGGGCTGCACCTCGGCCGCCCCCCCCAGGCAGCCCTGCATCACAGCCTGACAGAAGCCTCTGCAGGCTGGCGGCCCCAGCATGCCCTGGCAGTGTGGGCAGTACCACAGCCTCAGCAGGGCCCGGCTACAGTCCCGGCCGGGCCGCAGGTGGTCAGTGGTGTTGACAACTTCAATGCCCAGGTTCAGCGCCTGCAGGAAGACTCGTGTGGCCAGGAGGGAGCGAGACAGACGGGTCATCATCAGTTTGGGATAAGGGCCAAATGCTCCTGACTCCTTCCAGGCTCCTCTTACACACTCCTCAGACGCAGAGGATACACTGCCGCCCAGCAGGCGGCGGTAAGCCAGAGGGAAGAGGCGACCGTAGAGCACAGCCACCATGTGGTCCACGGTGGAGTCTGAGCCCAGGATGTAGAGCGACATGTCCAAGAAGAGCTGCCCCACAGAGCTCTGGGCTCCACTCCCAAGAGCTGGAAACTCTGTCTTCAGCATGGACAAGGTGGAGTTGCGGCCGTGACGCAGCACCAGATCAAAGGCCTCTGCAAGAAAGCAAGAACGGTAAGAGAAACAGTCAGACGGGGTGAAAGTCAGGCCACCTTTTTGAAAGCTGTTGCATTCAGCAGGTGATGATATGCCTCAGCAATCACAACAACTAAAGCAAGCTGTCAAAAAATAGGCAGCAATTTAGCTCAAAAACATGAAACACAAATAGATTCCCCCCAAACATCCATCCCGCTCTTAATGATCACAGGCAGAGAAAACTTCCCACGCACAACCTCTCTTTCCCTTCTCCCAGTTTTTCTCAATCTGTTGTTTTCTCTAATGGGATTGCTCACACATACACAGGACAAACACACACACATTACACTGCAATAAAAGACTGTAACTCAGAATATAAAGAGACCAAAGCTGCCGCAACAGATGAAAAGCAAGATCTGAGGTTTGACCTTTTTATGAAACTAAAGAGTGAGCGAGAACAGAGCTTTAAAAAAAGAGTCCCTTTTTAAAGAGAGTATTTATCTCAATATATTAGTCAACTGAGAGAGGCATGCGGATGTCTGCAGGGAGAAAAGCATACAGAGCACGCAGGAGGGAGGGGTGCGTGGCCGATGAGCGGAGGGAAAATAATCAGTGTCGTTTTAAGGCACAAAGTGAAGCCTTATCAACAAGGTGGCACAACAAGCGAGAGCTCTATCATCGACCCAGTAGCAAAATGAGTGAGGACCCAACAACAGAGGGATTTAAAGCTCCATTACTGAACTTAGCAGGGGAGCTGAGAGTCAGTGAAATGAAGCTTTGGACAGGAGAATAGCTAGGGATGCCGAAATCCCATTTATACCGCAGCTAGTCCACTACATCACTTTGTTGAGAGTGATAGCCACAACTGCTTTGTGAGGGCGGGGGTGCAGGGGGGGCACTGGTTTAGTGGCGTTAGAGGAAGTTATTGCTTTTTGTGCTACAAAAACCAGTCATTTCATCTTTGTTATTTCATTTTTCTTGCTTGGATAGTTTAATTTCTTTCTCTTCATGCTCCTCTGAGGTCAAATGAAGCTCGTCAGCCTACACAGAGCTGCAGGTCCTCGGACAGCACCGAGGAACGATGTAACACTTCTGTCTCTTTACCGTATAATGTGTTTTTCTACATGCAATTTCATGCACATGAGGAGGTCCGTATGAGAATGTGACAATATTTGAAGCCGAGCAGAGGAAATGAACATCACTCCCTCTTTCTGACTAACTGCTGCTGGGCTGCATCTCAGCTATGTAGCTTTCGCACAGACACATATTCATATTCTGGGTGGTGTGAATGGAGACGAAGGCGTACAAGTGGAAAATGTTTCAACTTGAGGTAAAAATATTTTATGTTTTTATGACCCCATTTTTTACATTATGGATATAATAACATGAGTGAGGAAATTAACAGAGGGAACTGGATATTCTGATAATCATTGAGCTTAGTCACAAACATGAAACACTGCATATACACTGCCGGTACGTACATCTCAAACTAGCAACAGCTAACGCCATACAGTCAGTACAGTTTCTGTTTGGGGCAAATAAATCACCCTTTTCTAATGTTATCACTATACTTAAATGAGATATCAGTTTTATCAGTTTTATTAGATATCAGTTAAAGGGGACTACACTGAGTAGTAGGTTCAAAACGCCGGTACCTGCCCATTAAATGCATCTTGGTATCAGGAGCACTTTCATTTGGTTTCACTTTCACTTTTGTCAAGTTTAGGCGCTATACTACGGGGTTAGGTTTAGAGAAAACATAATAGTTTGGTTTACAATAAGAATGCTGGTCACTAACATAGCCTGAAAAAGTGACATACTGTATGTTGCATTGTTAAAATAACTAAACATTGACGGGTTTTCCACAGGACACAAACCCGGGTCTCCTGGGCAAAAGTCCTGTGCTTGTTCAACCTGTCCACCACTCTGATCACCTTGCTATGTGGAGTTTTTTGCTCTTCATACTACAGACTGACTGACTGACTTTGTCTGTTGCTGCATAACAAGAAACACTGACATTTTTTGGATTGATTATAGCGTCTGTGGTAGGACCCTTTTAACCCATATCAATGAGGCTGATTACCACAAATGCCATTTAATGCCATTCGAACCAGATGCACAAACACAAATTGCACAAACACTCAGTTTATATTCATACAAATTTCACAGGGCTGAAATGTAGTTATTAACACACTATAACCTAAATTTGTTTTGTTGACTTACTATTGTGTTGTCACTTTACTGCAGTGATTCTGGTTCCAGTGTACAAGGTCTATTGCGGTATATATATCCATGAAATTCTATACTGTTACCTTGTACTCCAGGCCTCCAAAGTAAATGGCAAGATCACATAAAAAATATACTTTTTATCAAGGCTGTCTGGATGTCTAGGTTTTAATGCATTTTCACTGTGTTTCTATAAGTGGCTTTTGAGTGATAATGTCTTTCAGTCACCCAACTCAAGGGAGTCTAGGAGGAATTTAAGTGTGGTTAAAGTAATATCAGATATTTCTTTCTAAACACCTTATACAAGTTAGAAAATACTTATTGAAAGCACGTCAGACTGTAAACTGTGTTGTACTGAATTGTGGTGTTAGACTTTTAAACTGTTTTCACCATTTCTGTGTCTAAGATTTTCTGGGCAGGCCTGAAATTATGGCTTAATGATGCACTTGAGCCATCCGTAACATAATAACTCCCCCACAATACAAAAACTAACGTTACATAAATAGTATCAGTGCCGTTTCATTCAGCCCCCGGCAATTCATTTCTTCCCACAAGCTGTCTTAGCTCTTTCAGTCTAATAAATACATGATTAAACAATTCTGTTCAAAATCCATAATCATATAAGCACAAGGAAAACTGCAGTCACTAACATACCTTTCAGTCTTTAAGCTAGAATTGGCTACAAGGCCCGACAGCAATTATCACTCACTGCTTTGGGTGTGTGTTTTGTACTAACATTAGCTGCTGAGCACGACGATACTTTGTGCTACTTGGTTGGCCACTAACAAGAGTCTGTTGCTTTGCAACAGCTCATTCTTTGTTTCAGCTCCTTTAGTGCCCTCAGAGTATTAGAGCTAAATTTCTTCTGATTTCGAAACCTCATTTTATATACATGACAAAAGGGCTGGGCGATATGGCTTTAAAATACAGGATATATATTTCAATATCTTGAAATATCCTCTAAACTACTGAAAACTACTAAAATATAACATTATTAAATGAACTACAGTTACAAATACAGTAGCTACCGCCATAAAATCAAGTTACATAAACTACTGTTAAAATAAAGTTTATTAATATACTGTTAACTGTTAACTGTAATGTTAAATCAAGTATAAAGTACTATTATTGTAAAGTTGAATAAAGTATTGTTATAAATTACTAAATCAAAGCAGAACCCACGGTGCTTTTATTTTGAAGGACCCAGCTGAATCCCCAAATTCAGTATCGCTTTCCAGCTTCTCCATGTTTGTTTGTTTGTTTGTTTTGGTGCCATGCATTGTGTAGACGTTACCTCAGCCACACGGACAGACACAAAGAATTATCAGATGATGTAAATGAAATAAACAATAGAGCATCATATAAAACAATAGAGGTTTTTTTTCTATTATCAGATGATATATTTCGTCATATTGCACAGCCCTATTTGGCAAGTTTTTTAATTATTCAGATGTGGCTGGAAACATTTTTCCATGGTGTGACAAACTTCTAACATTTATTTTTGCTTTACCCAGACTTTAGGATAAATTCAATACATTATTCTTTAATTAACAATTAACTGTTCAGCAGAAGTTGCATAGTCTCACTTTAATCGAGCCATTTCTCCCCAAACTACCTCAGTGGTAAAGAGTAGCAGGCTGTGGTTGTAAATTTGAATGTGTGCGAGAGTAAGAAACAGGGTGGAAAACAGCATGCATGCTCAGCAAAACAGTTGCTGGGTGATTTTATGGTATTAAAAAAACAGAACATTTGAGGATGTTTGGGTGAGTGTGAGAGGATGCTCGGGAGCAGCGGAGCATCTGTTTAGATTTTCAGGCTACGGCTGTCCCGCTGCGACTCGAAGCACTTCCCTCTGTGATCAATGAGCAGACAGATGTGTAGATTGCCAGCCGAGACAAGGAGACAGAACGGGAGGAGGTAAGACACGCCCACACACACGCAGAAAAACACACGCAGATGTACGTAGAAATACAAAATCTCCTTTTCTTGGTAATATCCTACGTATTTGGTTACTGGTCGAATATTTGAGGAAAATGCACATCCACCTCACAGCTATTTGCTTCCCCTTTTCTCGGATTCTACGAAAGCCTCTTACATCAACTCCTGTGATTTAGCTGCTACCTGTAGTATCTCTTACACCACAAAGAGGAGAGCCACTTTGTAACGGTAAAGAGAAAGAGTAGAGGGCTCTTCATAAATGCAATTCAATGGCTCTAAGTAGCCCGGGTCATGGTAAGAACCACTGCGAGCCCATTTCCTGCACACGCAGCTCGCTCTCTTTCATCAGTGAAAGCTTGTGCAGGATCAGGTGTCCTCTAATGGAGGGGAGAGGGGCTGTATGTCAGGGGCCTGTGACACTCTGGATACAACTGCAGGAGGTCAAGAGCACACATTACCAGAGGAGGAGCCCGCAGAAACATATTGGGTCACACTTAAAATTAGCAGTAGCATTTATTTTGTCTGTGTCACAGATGGAGACAGAAGGCCGGCTGCTGGAAAACTGTCTCTCCTCTGAGACTGAAGGCTTTTTACAGACACGCCAACAGGACAAGGCCGAGGGAAACGTCTCCACTTCTCCTGCTCTACCTCTGTCCAACTGCTTCACCAGCCAGATAATGTTTACTCCGAGGAGTTCAGGCCTCTCAGATTCCCTGTGCATTAAAAAATGGATATCCACTAAATTAACTCCAATTGTCAAAAGCCACTTTATCACACCGTCATTGATGCCATAAATCTGCAGTGTTACATTGTGAACGCTTTATTGTAATATCTACTTTCTGTACATGTCACACCATTAATAAACACCACCGATTAAAATGTGATAAAGTAAGATTTTAGGTAGTCTATAGAAGTCTAATAAATCTGTGCCACAGTCGGGTCACTTATTTCTGACACCTTAAAGCTCTCAATGACTCCAGCTGACATAAAACAGGCTTTTCACATAATCTATGAATGGCCTGTCAAACGAGCATATTTGATGTTCTTGAGGACATCAGTCTGGGTGTTACATAAGTCAACTCCGCAGTTCATAACACGCCAGACTGACTGACCGGCCGCCGACTGTGGTTGACACGCCGCGGAGGCAGACATGCGCCTTGTGGCCTCATCAATCAGCGGCCCGTACACCTATTATCCCCAGGAGAGGAAAACATCAATAAATTACCCAGCCAATGAGACTAATCCATTTCGCTGATGGAGTGTCACCTCTAGCCGACACAGAGATAGATGGAGAAGCCGCTGCCACCTGGTCCCGGTGACGAGACAGTACCTGTCCAGGACGCAGAGAGAGAACTGGCAGGAGGACACACACCAGCACACTGCGGTTTGGTTTATACCTCATGTCAACACGTGTCTCAGGTGATCTGATCACATGTCAACAGTGCTAAATATTGTAAACAACCACTTGGACGCATTGTGATCCGATCAGTCAAACCATTTGCCGAGGTGGTCTGGGATGCTTTTGACCCAGGTAGCAACCTCTGAGGCTAAAATATGACAAAGTGCCAAAAACTGCAGTTCCTGGAATGGCCACTTGAGGCTGCCTCCAGAAGCCAGTCAGTCCCCACAGACCCCAGTGTTTAAATGGCCAACTTAACAGCAGAAAAAAACATTTAATTTGTTTTTTTACAGTGTGGTACAAAAACAGTCTATAGCTGATTTCAACATTCATGTCAACCATGTGGGGTGAATTTTTATATAATTCACTCATTTACATTTTATTAAGGCCGAAACTTTTGCATTTCAAGAGTGGGGCCGCTTTTGTGATCAGCCCGTTTTCAGGCCAAACATGTAAAATACTGCCACCAGCGACAGTGATTTTGGCCTAAGATTGCAACGCTTTTTGCATCCACATGAAATGCAGCTAGACAGCATCAAGCGAGGATATCTAGAGTGTACTATGGATCACGGATGTCCACTGCAAAATGGGAATATGTTACGACTTGAGATGAGAACGTTTTGGAGTGACAGGCTGTCTGCAGGGCGTCACCACAGTCTGTGAGTCAGATCCATCCCTCACTCATCCACAGCTCCAACCTCTCCTCCTGATACGGTCACTTTTAGCTCCAAAAAAAAAACCCAAGATGGCGACGGGCAGATTGACGATCTCTCTGACATCTTAGTAGCTATGCCCATTATTCAAACAGCGTATGATTTCGTAGTTTAAACCCTACGCAGCCTGATGCGTTCCTGAAAGGACTACGTCATCAGTGCAGGATGTCGTGGTTGTTTTGGTGACAGCACACTAATGCTCCATAACTTGTCCATTTTCCACTTACTTCCATCTTCTTTTGCACCATTGAAAGACATCTCTACCTTCTTTACCGACACAACCACCAATGTGACTAGCAAGAGCGAGACTGTGGACGTAATAACTGTACTTTGTCCCTTTAACCTTCAGATGTAAGTAATGTAGGCAGTAATAGAATCCGAACACAAGACGAATGATAGATACATGGGTGAACAGTGATTTGCCTCAGATGTCCACTTGTGCCCGGACCACAGAAACACATGTACCAGGTATAAAAAGGCACTGTGTGTTAGGTGGAAACGCTGTATCTCCAAAGTGGACCTTTTGATTAAATAAAGAAAAAACAGTAGAACTGTGCTGGTTTTTTTTGCTTTTGTTTTTTTTTTTTTTACATCAGAAGCTTCTCCTGACGTTTTCAAATAAAGCTTTCAATATGTAATACTCAAACAAAATCCTCAATATGAATGAAGTTATTCATCAGACTTAATAGCCTTTTTTATTTATTAAATAATCTTTCTAATGAATAAATATAATTTAGTTTGTTGTTGGACTAACTGAATACAGCTGTGTGCCTTCCTTTGTGTGCAGCAAACGGGAGAACAAAATGTTTTTTAGCTGCAGTGAAAATTATGTTTTTATAAAGCTAAATGTTAAATATGGATTTATTTTGTTTAATAGAAACATGCTGTGAAGTTTCGAAATGATTACATCTATCTTTTTTACAGAAATCAACACTTTTGGACTTGACATTGCTCTGAAGTTATAGAAAATGTCTGAATAATACAACAGAGACAATCCTACGCAGCCACCACTGAAATGTAATTCTACAAACAGGATAGTACTAATCATCAAAGTGTAGCCTTATTTTTTTTTGTAAAATACCCGTTTTAAATAGAATGACTAGAAGCAGACACAAAAGAACAACTGAGCAGCATTCAAATGTTGAACCTGAATTTGAAGGTCAACTTCATGAATGAAGCGTTGAACTATTCAGTAGAAATCAGCCCTTTTTTCAGCTTGTTGACTGTATAATTTAGACTTTTTAAAGGGACGTTATAAGCAAACGGTGGTCAAAATGCATGAAAAGCATGTGTCTGCAGTAAAAACCTGCAAATCACTTCTAATGTTTTCTAAATGAGCATATTGAGCATTCAGACATGTGCGCAGGCCGACACACTCACAAACCTCCCAGCAGGCTTTGCACTCAGTTATGATTTTATGAGCCTGTTGACAACAAAAGCAGCATCTGTTCATTGACTGTAAACAATATGTTGTTTTTCCAGACACATTTCACTCTGCTCCCACAGAGCGACCTGTCCCAGGTAACCCGAGAGCAGCTCCACCTGACCAGCTGCTCCTGCGGGACCTGAGCGTGTCTTCGTCCGTGTGCCCTGCGTTTACGGGACGGCGGCGGTGGCGGCAAGGCAGGGCGGGGAGGGGATGGGCTGATTCCAGGAACAAAGCAGACAGGATGCTGGTAAAGCCCAGATAGCATCACCAGCAGACCATGAGGGCCAATGGACAGCGGGGCAGAAATGAGACATGTATTAGGTTACTCCATCTGTTAGAGAGCACCCTGTCTCACACACAAGCACACGCATGCACACAGACATACACAATGCAATCACACAGTGCACAGCAGTAGCCAGGTGGTGACAGTGTGGGCGAACATTTGGCAAATCATAGTGGGAGGGTAAGGTGTGAGTCAGGTGGAAGGACTACAGCTATACACACACACACACACGCGCACACACACACACACACACACAGACACACACAAAGGTTTTTCCTCATTCATTTTTCTGCCTCTCAATAAGCTTCTGGAAAATGTTTCTCCACAACTGGATAAATAAGAAAAAAATGACAATTCACCCACTGCTCTTATTAGCTGTAGTCTGCTCTCCATAAACAAATGAACTGAAGAGAGTTTTTATAAATCTCACATGGTTAAAATATTATAACCTTTGTTTATTTAAACTAATAGTAATTTAAAAAATAGTGCACAATGGATGATTCAAGTTTATCATAATTTGGGTATTTGTTTTGGAGTTTTGGCCATTATTTGCATGTTTTCTGAACATGGTATTCACCATCAATGTAACTGATAACATTTGTGAACATGACAGCAGACTCAACTCAGACATGTTACGAACAAGCAAATAGTTAAGTCAAATTATCCAAATCATAATAAAGATGAAGACAGAAGGAAAACTGCATGTTTTAGTAATAATCCCTCATTGCACAACTTCAATAAGGACAGAAGGTCAAAGTTGTAACCAGGGACTCTGTGCATGTGTTTTCTCCTCCACTTTAGTTTAGCTAAAATGGAGTTTGTTTAAAACCAATAAAATCTTATGTTTGCTTGTGTTTTTTGTACGGTTGGGAAATATGAAGAAAGTCAAATATCACAATGTTGCTGACTAATAATTCAACATCCATTTTGCGCCAATACTGTAGGGTGCTTTCACAAAATATTTACACAGCTTTTTGAAAATTAAATTATCAGTAATGTGGATATAATGATTAAGTGAGTAAAGGCAAATAATAGTTAGTTCAGAAAATGACATCACTGTACTGTAAGACAGCATTTAAAACCAGGACATACAACATAACAACTTAACTCATAAACCAGAATTATAAGTCATATACCTAAGAACAACAGTATAGGTAACAGTAAAGGTAACAACATCCAACAAACTTTTGTTATTATATGTGAAAATAATACATCTTTCCATGTAGAGAATACCATGAGTTCAGGCAGAGCACTCATGTTGTGCATGAGCTGACTGACGTCATTTTCTTTACTCATGCTGCAGGATCACCAGCTCATTCATCAGCTGTTTGGAAAGCAGCTGACTGACTCCCAGTCATATATGCAGGTGCACAGCGAGGCCACTATAAACAGACACTTCTTGCTATTACTCTATACTCATGCTATGTTGCTGCAGCTCCCTCCTCCTCCCCAATCTCCTCCTTATGTGACTGCTAAATAATGTAAGACTCAATCTTCACGTATGAGTTTATTAAGAAGGGATTTGTTTTCATGGCAAACAATGGCACAGTTGGTGCAATTTATCATAAAAAAGTCAATTCCTTGATGTCTGTTTCCAAAGTGAAACAACTTTTTACAAATCAGATTGCTCTCCATTGTTACTTCAATTGCTCCAGTGTCCGCAATTTTGGCTAAATCGCCATATTTTACAAAAACACCAGGAACCATAAGCCGCATCCAAAACTACTCCCATCTTTTTATATCTCAATAAAAGACAGGAAGCATTGGACATTCGCACAAACCAATACTGCTGTCCCCTCCTGATAGAGAATATGCCAGGAGGCTTCCTTTGCCTCCATATTTCCGTCTTTCACCATTGACTCCATTGATCTGTGGCGCCGCGGTCCTCGCCGAGGTCAAAGTTGAATCGCGCTCTATCTAAGACAGGCACACAGGCGCTGTCAGAGGACACGGTGTACAGCCGAGTAGAGGACACAGCGAGATGGGAAGGACGCGAGGGCAAAAGTAAACTGGAAAAACACAACAGAGAGCTGGAGGGGCAGAGGAGGAGGGGAGGGAGGGGGCTGGTGAATAGTGCCAGAACGTGTGGAGAGAAACATTCAGCGAGGCAGGCTTTGAAGCTGCATTCAAAGGCAGCTGGAGTCAAGCAGTGCCAGAGCTGCGAGACACATCGCGCACCTCTAGCCAAAAACTCAGCCACGGGTGAGAGAGACCTGACACCGCAATCAAACGCTCACCTAGCAGACAAAATACACGTATGGTGGATACATCTTTGGACTCAGAGGAATCCTTACCACTCAGAAGTGAAAGGCTATTCCAATAATGGATTCATTTCCAGCACAAAGGCTGAGACAGAGACTGGACACACAAACACAGACTGCCACACACACACACACCCCTCTCATTGCTCTCCGGGGTTGTGATTTGAGGACGCGAGTAAAAAAGCCGACATCCCATCCAGAGTGGAGACAGTTTGAGCGGAGATGAGAGAGGTCACGACAAACACAGCTTGAGCACTCCACTCCAAATCAAGCATCCAAGCTCTATTAATCCAATATGCATCTCTAAGTAGATCCTGTGGTTTAAGATGAATACACTCCCACTCATTCACCCTCAGTCTATCTTTCATGCTCGCAACACATCACGCCCATGCACCGGCTTAATTCTGCACAGCTTGCTTTCAAACAGAGACAAACGTTACAGAGGAAATATTTGCATTGCCATTTCATAAAGTGCTTAAACAGTAAGGAAAGATGTGATTCTTTTCTTTTTGAAGTTGGGGCTTTTAAGACATAAAAGAGCAATGGACTGAACTGGAGTGAACTTATACAGAAAAGCAGCGAGGGGATACAGAGTGTTTTTGAAGTTCTTGAAACAGATGGGTGCACAGTGTGAGATAGAGGCAGAAACAAGGAGTGTGAGAGAAAGAGATGGAGTGAAACAGTGAGGGTGCGGGAGGGATGACTGGACGGCCGCTAGCTTAATCGTGAATGTGAAGTCGCTACAAGACAAAGAACTTTCAGTGGATTAAAAAACGATGGTGAAACTATCATATCAGGTTTCTGTCCCCTGTGTCTGACCTGCAGCTAGAGGCTCAGATGTTTCACTGCATTGTTTTAGTCAATGTGACCTCAGAATATTAGAAGTTCAAATTAAAACACGTGATATTACACTCATTAAATTACACTCTACCCCCTCGATGTTTGTGAGTGTGTACGTGCATAGCTGAGAGGAAATCCCACCTTCCTTCTTAATTAATACACGCTGACTTTAATAAAAGATTAGAAAGGCCAGTGCCTTGCTGTCTTAATAATTAATTCTCTTATACTGGCTCTTTCTTTATAACAACACATAGTATTTAAACTGTATTGTTTGATACTGCTACATACTTGCAGTGCAAGATTACTTGATGACTTACTCTTGTCAGAGATCAAATGGACTGTGAGTGCATGTGTGTGTTAGTGTGTGATTGTGTTTGTAATTGACTGCCTGAACCCCTGAGGGTTGAAGGACATCAATGACAGTTTCATTACAGACTGCAGAGCACAGCGCAACGGCTGCAGTGTTTACAGTTCAAAACCAGTGGTGCCCCCAAGCGGGGGCCAGGGGGGCCATGAACCCTCTGATACAATTGATGGCCTCCTGAATGGGGCCCACTTGCGAAAATAATTGGAGGCTGATATTACTCTGTGTATGGGGATGCAGTGCGCTCATATTTTAAGCTAGCGCAAAGGCAGCAATACAACCAACATCTACTGGTGCGAGACATGTCGACAAAGCTTGTCGGGAAAGGGACAAAATAAGGCTCCAAAGTAAAGGCCTTATTTTTCACATGCAGTTTTTTAATCTGACATACAAAAAAGAAAGCAAAGAAACCTTGTACAATGACAAAATCTTTTATCGTACTATTTGTTTAAAAAAAATGCAGTATGAAAGTATGAAACTCTTTTGGTATGGTTGTGGCAAAGAAACTTGTTCTACCGTGTGGAACTCAGACTGTACACCACACACACACACACATACACACACACACACACACACATACACACACACAACATATGGTATTTGGATATGAGAATGGATGAATGTATTGTAGTTAGAAAGGTTCTCTAAGGTTCTCTAATAAGAACAAGACTAAAATATTTTTGAGGATTTGGAGCCCTGTGCTAGAGTATCTCAAATGTAGTGGATTGCAATGAACTGACAGTGTAGTAGTAAACCTTCTGTCACTGTGAATATATAATTTATATGACTGTGACTATGACTATGACTTTTGTGGTTTAAATGTTTAAGTGACATATTTGTTCTATGTTGAAAATCCTAAAGTAAAGGTTTTTAAAAAAACTGCAAAGTCAGACAAAATGCACTTACTCAGTTTCTCATAACTGTCTTTGCCTCTCTCCTCTGCAGTAACATCCCTGGCTTTTGCAACTCACTTCCTGCGTCTTGCAATTGGCACCGCGGCTACCTGAAGGAGCTGTCCTCCTCACTGTTGTGCTCTCTCTGTCTCTCCCTTATTGCTCTAAAACATCCTCCTTCTCATCACTATCCACCTGAATACTCTGACCTGTTGAAAGTAGGCTATTTTGATTTATGAAACGACACTGTGTGCCCAGATTCCCACTGTAGTTGTAGATGTGTCCTGCAGGTTACGCCACAATTTCTTCAGTTTCAAGGCTTTTGACGAATGTGAAAAACACTGAAAATCGAACTTGTTCTAATGACTGACAAAAGTTTCATCAGTGTGCAAATGTGACTGGCACAAGTAAGGTTTTTAAATGTGACTATTTCGGATGAAAAATGGAAACTTGGTGTGTAATGGCAAAATTATGGTGAAGGAACAACCAGCACGGCCATTTTCAAGAACTCTCATTCATGCAGTAAATGTTTTGGTCCTTACAGTCAATGTTCTCCTTCATATTAAAGCTGTATATTTGCAGTTTTAAGGAATAACGCAAACCAGAATATTCAAAAAACATTGTTGCAGAACTAAAAATGTTAACTATACCCACCCAAGATTTTCAGTGGCCCCATTTGGCCACCCCAATGTGAAATTTCTGGGGGGACCACTGCTTAAAAACACAGAATCGGCCTGTTTGAAGGACTAAAGTTAGTCACTTAGAGACAGAGGCTTCCAAACCAACATACCATTTCATTTTCAGCAAGGATGTCTCAACTTTAGTCTTAGCTATGGGAGAGAAAGTTTGGCCTCAGGGAGAAATAACATGCCAACACACTTTGATGTGAAACATGAAAATGTGGAGCTTTTTACCAGCAGCAGTTTAAAAGAAGTGGTGGAGGGAGAAAAGCTCTAGCTGAGCTTTTTGTGGCTGGCAGAAAGTAACCTCAACAGGCCATAAAATATAAAAAAGGAAGAAAATGTTGGAGCTTGCAGTTCAGGCAACAGGCAGCTCACAGGTTATCAGAGTAGCTGTCACCGAGGAGGGAGGTATCAGGACTGATATGGGCGGTGAGGAGGGCGTGGGGGTCAGGCGGACGAGGAGGAAAAAGATCAGCGGGAAATAACGGAAATAGCCAAAGGCTACTGAAAAGAGGGAGCAGAAACTGATCTATGCTGATTTTACAGCAGTGTTTGACAGATCGACTGAGAAACACTGAGTGAAACTGGGAAAGTTATCAGAGTAAAGACAGAGAAGAAAGCTTTGGAGTTGGTGAAGGGAAAGGAGGCAGCTGTCTCAGAAACAAAAGAAATGTTGGGAAACGGCAACATTTCGAAGAGCAAGTGCAAAGCGAGAAGACAGCTCGCGCAGCCAGACTTCAGAAGATGACAGAGAATGAATCAGTGTTCTGCTGTTTTAAGTGTAAACTGGAAGAATCCCTGATCGCACTGACGACCACAAAGGGTGCCAGGAAGAAACAAAGAGGAGGATGAGCTAAGACAGCGTTTTGCAAAGCTCATATAAAATTCATAAAAACCATTCATCAGTTACTCCTCTTCATGGTGAATCATAAAGTGAACATATAATCTTGATAGAGTTAACAATATTCATCCTATTTGCAACACATTTGTTTTGGCATTAAACCTGCGCATATAAACCACTCATGTCGACGGCAGATCAGCCTGCTGCTACCTCCAACACGATCATATACAGCCTCATATTCTTTGTACTTTTTTTGTACCTGCTGTTCACTTGTATCTGTTAACCCTTTGTGTCAAGACTTTTTCTACATTTAGAAAAGATGATGCAACACTGAAGTTTAGCGTGAAATGTAGAAACCCAAAAGAAATGACAATTTTCTGAGAAATGGCACACTGAGAGAACATAGCAGGGTAGGGGCCTAAGTGACATTGCATGAAAAGCCAAAATTGCAAATGAATGTGGTCAACGACTACAACGTGAGGGAACAGTGTTTCTCGTGGGGTACTTCTGTTCTCAAAGACTTAGTGGAACAGACGCCATCAGCACTCACACGGATAGATATCAGGTTTTAGTGAAGTTCTGAAGTGATAACGTGCTAATTACTCTACAAGAAACTACAGATCAGGCACTAAAGGATAAGATACTCTTCCGCTTTGTCTGCTGAAAATTTGTCTGTGTGCAAACAGAAAGTGAAAATGGAACCACTTATCCGAAGAGGACCAAAATCTGAACACAACATGCAACAAGTGTTTTTCAGTCCTGTTCAACATCCCACACAGGCAACTCAGAGGCAAGAAGTCAAGCTTTTGTTTGGCTGCTGCAGCAAACTGTAAAAGCTCGAGAGCTGGATAGATGGAAACAATCTGCCAACAGATTCGTTATAAGTTTGGCTTTTTTAGTTTTTCTAGTGTAGTGCCCGTTCAAAACAAGCCTGTTCGGCTGCTCTTAGCATCTCGATAACCACTCATCCAAACAACTTCACACTCAACACTGCAATTCTTTGGATCGTGAGCAACACACCTGCCATGATGGAGTTGCATCCCCTTACAATGCTAGAGTATACACGTCCTTCAGGTGCAAAAGCTTACATGAACATTATATGGCTTCAGTAAAGCCAAAGGAATGCCTTTTATGGGAACAAAAGTGTTAATTCTGGAAGCTACATCACTGATGCTTTCAATGTTTGAGTTTGTTGCAATGTAAAATCTCCAGTCTCTCTTTCTTCATCTATTCTTGAATGTACTTAACTCAGTGATGCTTGTATCTAGCACGCCAATCAGAGGTTTAACAGTTAATAGGGGTCCTCTCTCAGTACACTTCACAGGGTGTTCTTCTGGCTGTAGTAACTTTCTCAACAGCTCACACTTGACACTGCACTTCTACAGCAATGCGCCCGCCAAGTGTGAAGTGGATCGGATTAACGGTTGTTGAGAAGGCAAGGAAAGTTTAATTATATGGTAAAGACCTGCACTTGTAAAGGACCTTTGTAGTCTTCCAAATACTCAAAGCGCTTTGACGATACATGTCACATTCCCCCATTCACACATACGTTCACACACTGGCGGCTGAGGGGACCTGACAAGGTGCCACTTCCTACTCAGTTTTTAGACATTCACACTACTTGGAAAGTTCAGTATCTTGCCCGAGGATGCTTTGACATGTGGACTGGAGGAGCCGGGGGCCGAGCCGCTGATCGTCCGATTAACAGATGACCCGCTCTGTAGCATTATATAGCACATTTCGGCAACAAAGCAACTCAAAGTGCTTCACATAAAACATTAAAAGCATCAAGACAAAGTGCAAAAGAGACATATTATAAAAGCACATTTACCTCTCCTACATTTCCTATCTACTGCTGTAATCAGTTTGTTCAGATATGTGGTGCGTGAAAACTAAATTCTGCTTCTCCATGTTGACTCCACTTGACTTTGGGAACACAAAGCAGACCTGTCCCGGTTGACTTGAGAGGTCTCATTGGTTCATAGTGGAGCAGAAGGTCAGAAATGTATTTGGGCCCTAAACCATTCAATGCGTTGTAAACCAACAGAAGTATTTTGAAATCAATTCTTCGAGACACAGGGAGTCAGCGTGAAGACCTCAGAACTGGAGAGATGTGCGGCACTTTCATGGTCTTAGTGAGGACTCAAACAGCAGCGTTCTGAACCAGCTGTCAGAACATTTTTTAGGGAGATGTAAAGACATTGTCATTGAGTCTACTGGAAAAAAAATCAAAAGACATACAAACATGCATACAGCCGAACAGACAGGCAGAGATTCCTTCCATTTTAGTTTACCGTTGGCTGACCTTACAGGAGCCTTGCTGTATTGTGTCGTGTGTATATCTGTGAATTTCCCACACAATAGTGAGCAGATGTGAAGAATTTCTTCAAGGGTAACCTCCGACACATGACACCTGCACACACCACAGACACTGTAAATATTTTTTCTCTTAAAGCAGCCATACTGATATGTGAAATGACACCACAGCCTAAAACTAGCTCATTAAAAATGCAGATATGGAGGTGGATAGATACATGACCCCACTGGGATACAGCCACATATCTGTATTTCTAAGTATGCAACTGTCTGCTAAAGCAAGGGCATATCAGGGCGTCAGTGTTGTTGTCATCTCTCTGTTCCCTGTAGCACTCAAAAATGACTTCACACAGCTTTAAATGAAGGGACTGCCACCACAAAGACACATGGCTAAATTTCACTGCAGTTCCCAGCAGTTGTACATCTTTGAATTGCAAATCAGTCGTCAGTGTTGTGGGAAGCAATTGAGGGATCCCACTCTTAAATCTTTTTTTTTTTTTTAAAGAAAATTGACATGTAACGACAGTAATACTCATTATATAGCCTTAAGAGAGTCATAAAAAACTGTTTTAGAGCTTTAGAAACTTGACCAGTGGGATTAATTAATCTGAATCATCTGAAGCTAAAATCAACATCACCGATCAGCAGCTGGATCAAGAAGCCCCAAACACCAAAGAGGATACAATTTGCTGTTGTCACCCGAAAAATTGGCTTCAGTAGCTGTTGGCATGTTGTTGGAGTATTTATTTTCCATGACTGTTTTACTACACTGCAGTAAAATATTGATATGGCACCATCCCCAGCAAATGAGTTTAACAATGCCCCTGGAGTCGCCTCCTACAAACACACCAGATGTCCTGAGATTTTGGGGATTATGTCAGTTTATGAAACAAAAGAGAGAAACAATTAATCTCTCAACCAAAGAGAAAAAGGAGGACTTCTGATCTCGAACAGAAAGAAATCCCTCCCTGCCCAAAAAGCCCTTTTTATCTGGAAGCAAATATTTTCTTAAGCACGACAGCACACTGGCTTACAAATTATAATGAGCCAGTAAATTAAAATTGATGAAGGAAGTCAAAGCATCTTTGGGCTTTTTAAAACACACCAACATGATTGGCACCAAATTCAATCAGCGAAACAACAGAGCGGAGATCCCCATGCTGTATTTTGACATCTGAAAAATGCATTTGGCTTAGTACCACTGTGCAGCACAAACATCCTTTCCAGCAACAAACATCAAAAATCCGGTTTAAGCCTTTTAACAGGACATTCAAATGTGTTTCACTGCTGTAATTTACCACAACGTTGCATCTCCTGAAAATTGCCATTACAGTGCGTGGCATAATCTCTCTTTTAAATTCAGCAAGGTGATGAAGGAGTTTGTGTGGAAAGACATCAGGGGAAAAAATGTACAACTAAGGGCAGCAGAGAGGATAAGGAGAAAGCAAAAGTAAGCCTCGCACAATAAGGCAGCAGTAGTGAGATGGACACTGGAACTGCAGTCTGAAACAGCGGTGTATTTAATTCATGGAGCTCACTTTTTCATAAGAAGATAAAAATAAATGTAAATTACATATAAAAAAAGAGAAAAGCGTCCCTACCATCTTCATTCAAGGCCTGGCTACATGACATTCTGTTCCTCTTGAGACTTGAGAAAATTAAGTTTACACTCAGAGGCTCCACTGATAGATTTTATCATCATTGGAAACCGCTGATCAACTATGTGAACAAACTCACTTCTGGAGAAGTCTTATTATGATGAGTTATCAAAGATCTGGGTGTTTATTTGGGTGTGTCTTGCCGTCTGCCCGTCACAAAAAGTCACAAATAGTCACGAGGACTCAGAGACACAGGGATACAACTACTATTTGACTGGTTGATTAGTCTTCCCCTTTTTTTCTTTGTGTGTGTGTGTGTGTTTTGTTTTGTTTTGTTTTGTCTGGCTTTGGTTATTATTATTTGAGTGTATATTTATATGTATGTATTTATATGTCCATCTGTCTGTCGTATGCCTGGAGGGTGGGTTTGGAGAGGAATTAGATGTAGGAGATTAAAAAGGAAAATTGAAAAATGAAAATGATATCTGTCATGCTGGATTTGCATTCCTGTTGATCTTGCTCAAAAAAATATGTGGGGGAAAAAACAGAAAAAATCTGCACCTACTACTAATGAGAGTATGAATACATTTCTTCTTTAAAGGAATACTTTTTCATTTCGAGAAAAAAAATAGTTATTGAATTTACTACACTGGTAAGCTAAAGGCTAATATACTAGCAAGAGAAGAACAACCAAGTCTGCACACTAGATTATGCTCCTATGAATTTTTAATATAGTTACCACCGAGGTAACGTTTCTACATGCTTACATCAGACAAATGACACACACACGCCTTAAATACTACTACACCAGGTCACTGACAGGTCAGCTGATATTCAGTAGGCTCTCATTCATAAATACTCTTGTTTTTTATGCTCTTGCATTATCTCTTGTCCGGCACCTAGCCTTTGCTATCTGGATGTGCTGCTATTGTGAACTTTTTATACTAATATAATAGCAAGTAATGCTAGTTGTCATATGAACTGCTCTTGAAGCATCTTTGTTTTTTCTGTTTACCTCCCCTTGGCATTTTGTTCTGAGGTTTGTGACGTTCTGACGTTGGTGGTAGGACAGTTAACTCACCTCCCGGCCCTCTTGTTTACTGCTGGGGACTGATGTGCACCCTCATAGTACTATAAATAGAATCATGTGCACGTGCACGTGTATAGACGTCTAATGCAGAAAGTATATCCGACCCTTAAAGTCTACAGCTCTGTTCTTCAGTCCCCAGAAGATCCATTTTCTCCCCGTCCATTTCCATGTGTGAACTGTCAGATATGACTTTCTATTGGAATTTCCATTTCAGTTTACAAAAGTTTAACTCAACAAATGATTTGCAAGGATTTATTTTGCCTGCTTGAGAAAATCCACTGAGTGAAGAGATTTTGAAATATTGCCGTTTTAAAAATTGTGTGGCCAAGCCTTTGTGCTCACCAAATAACATGTTGCATCTCGTTTTTTTTATTTCATATACAAACAGAAATGGGAAAAAAATGCAACTGGTGGTATGAATCATAATTGGGGTTGCATCATACTGTTTTTTTTTTATGCTTATATCCAATGTTCCGGTATACAGTACAACTCATTTGACCGATACCAACATCAATATATCCACTCCAAAAGAATTAACATCAAATAATGCAGATTATCCTGACAGCCCACAAGCAGATGGAGACGTAAAATACAATGCTTTTCAACACATGTAATATTAATTTATTGTGCAAAAATGTGTTCACTTCATCAATAAAACCTTTTTTAAAAAAAACTTTGTGATATCGGCAGAAATCAGCATTATTTGCCAATTCAAATATTTCATTTTAAAGCCAATATCTGCTATACTGATGACATATTGTGCATCCCTAATGTCATCATCTCACTCTTAGTAAGAAAGTGAGCAGGCGTAGTCACAGACATAAGAAGGACACATACGTAAAAAAAAAACAAAAAAAAACAAGCAAAACAGCTGCAAAATACCACGACTTCAATCATTTTAGTGCTCAAATAATAAAATCAATTAGAATAACATAAAAATTGCATTGTGCTATGTTTGCAACAGAACTTCTGCCTTCAGGAGGCTGAGAGTCTTGATGAGGGGTTACATCATCACTGCTGCTACTCTTGTTGCTGTGTGCACTGGTGACATGAAGCATTATGTAAATAAGCATCCACCGCTTCCTTCCATAACTATGTGACCTCGCAGCGGGCAGCACTTCATTTTTCCTTGTCTGTTTGTCTTTGTAATAAGGGGTCGAACAAAAGGAAACCGCTGCCATAATGATCTTCTCCTCCTTTGCCACAGCTGAAAAAAAGCCAAACTTCCTGGCCTGCCAGTACACCACCTCTTCCTGTTCTTCTCCTCCTGTCAGATCACAACCGCACAGCTGAGTCTCTTGTTTGCTCATACAGTTGAGTTTCTGAGCCGAGTTCACTTCTCTGGGTTTATTGGTAAACAAGCACCTAATTAAATGATGCTGCAAAGTGTATGGCACTTCTCAACCTGCGCGACTATAAATAGGTGAGAGTTAAGAAAGGGTATTGTACATGACGGAGGGGGAAAAAACCCTCTCGGAGCGTCTTTGTTGTTTGTGTGAGAGTGGAGATGAAAGACAAACGCCTACGCTGCCTGAATGGCTGAGACACGCCTCACCCCCTCTCCTCCTCTCCCCCTCTCCTCCTCTCCCCCATCCTCTTTCTCTTCTTCACTGCCTCCTTTCTCACATCTCTCTCATCCCACAAGCTGAACAGGACCTCCTTGTTCAACCGTCCCCCAAACACACACACACACACACATACACACACACACTTGTTAAGGTTGATGCCAGTTTTGTACGGAGTGTGCCTCAGTCACCAGAACATGAACAAAACACACAGACGCACAAATAGGGCTCACAAAAAGCCTAACAAGTTCCTGGTTTGACCAAAGGCCAACTCTTCCCCGCTGCACAGTTTGTCTTTCTCCCCTCTATCTGTCTTTACTTTTTGTCTCCATTAATTAGAGCTGATCTAACCTTCAGTGCCGCCCTCCCCTTCCTCCCACTTTCCTCCCTCCTTCATCCATCTACTGTGAAAAAGACGTCTCCAGCAGAATAAAAAATTAATGTGGTGATGTTTTTGGTTTTTTTTTTTTGCAAGGAAACAATGGTGAAAGTCCCAGCGCTGCGCTACGTAAAGCTATTTATCTCCAGGTAAAGATGTGTCTCATCCCCTACTTTCCCTCTCCCCTTCCTAATCCTACACTCCCACAGCCCTGGTGCACCTCCTCCTCCTCTGAGAATCACCTCCGCAATCCATACATTACAAATCCAGACCTCTGGAACCAGCGAAACGGCAACACTTTTAATTTTTAATCAGGGCCTCGGTCAGAGGGGACTTGGCTTTTTCCGCTCCCTTTCTCCCTCCACCTTTCTCTCACCTTCACTTCCAGCCTCTCCCCGTCTCTCTCTCTCTTCTACTTTAACTCGCCCACGCACCCCATCCCCTCGTGTCTCCCTTCCCAAAGTCACGGTGATGAATGGGTGAGCGCTGCCATCTCCGTGCCCACCAGCGAGAAGCAGAGGCTTGCTAACGCGGCTCAGACGCTCTCGGGGATCACAGGCAGGGAGGAGAGTAATTAATCCAGTAGGATGGGAGGCAGGGTTGCAGGACATACTGAAAGCTTCAGGACACTGTGTGTATGTGTGTGTTTGCGAATGCTTGTGTGTGTGTGTGTGTGTGTGTGTGTGTGTGTGTGTGTGTGTGTGTGTGTGTGTGTGTGTGTGCACTGAAGTACATTATTAGAAAGAGGATAGAAACACCAGACTTTTTTTTCATCTACGGAGAACTGGGGGTGATGTGTTTCAGAGCACAAGGTTAGGCTGGTGTGTGCACCTGAGCATTGTGTGTGTGTGTGTGTGTGTGTGTGTGTGTGTGTGTGTGTGTGTGTGTGTGTGTGTGTGTGTGTGTGTGTGTGTGTGTGTCTGTGTGTGTCTGTGTGTGGGTAGATGAGCTCCTTAAATAAACACCACTTGGGTACAGACAGGAGCAGCCAGAGGCAACACATACAAGACTGTCCTTGAACTCCAGGGTCAAACACACTAAAACAGCTACAGACACATAGGCACACACACACACACACACACACACACACACACACACACACACCGAATTCAGCATGGATGGAAAACGAGGCTTGGGAGAGCCTTTTTAAAAGTGTCAAGGGGGCGTGAGCCATTATTTCAGCTCCTTTGTTCGAGTAAACCCATTGTTGGTGCCGTTACTCAGAATAATCAGTAAACTCTAATTGTCTGCGGACGGCGGCGGGGAGGACTCGGCTTCCAAATTAAATTACATTCACCTTGATAAGAGAGTCTTCCAGACAGCTATGAGGTAAATGAAAGATGTGTAGGAGTTAGATGTATAAACAGGTGTGTTCTCCATCAAAGCCTTATGCTAATTGGGCTAATCCATTACCCACTTTGACGTGCTTAATGTTTCGGGGGATGACCGATTAGTGCAGCGTGGAGCGCCGTACACAAGCGCCTGGCTGGTTTCTCCTGGCCGTCTAACCAGGGGCTACAGCTCCATGCATCATTAGGCCTGACCTAGCCAGCATACCAATCACATGTCCCTATAGCCTAATAGGATAACTGAGGGGAAATGGAGGAAATGGCTTCGACGCTGTAGAGCTGCTCTGAGTGTGGTCTCCCGGGTTTTTGTGTGCATGTATTAATGGACGAGGCCGGAGCAATTATGGCACAAATGAAGCTGGAAAGGAAATATGTCAACCTTCCGGGACTGAATGGAACATAGCTGAGAAATATTGGAGTTTGCAGCAAACACGAAAAAGACGTGAAGGATGTGTGAGGGCACACAGAGGAGGGAGGGTTCACCGCAGGTGCAGGCCTTGTGGAGAGTGGAAATTGTGCTCAGATGATTTCATCTGTTTATGTTACACAGCAGCAAGCAGATCAGTGGGTGAAAGGTGCAGTACTTATTTAAAGATGAGGAAAATTTGAGAAAAAAAAAAGACTATGAGTCTATCAGCTCTGTGAGGCTGCACTTAAACACAGTGGTGCTTAGAGTTAAATGGGACATGGGTCATCATTATATTTCATGGTGAAGTGTACTGTTAGAGAGTGGGGACGAGCTAAATCCTATTTTTTCAGTGTTCCAGGTAGTTTTTATTAAAGTTTTACATGATGTATCTATAGGTGCCATTAGGATACTACAGAATACTGTACCATGTGTCAGTTTATGAAATGATAGTTTACATTTTTAACTCATTAAATTCCTTTTTTAAAAAAAAAAATAATAGCAATATTAATAGTTCTCTATTAATGAACAATGTTAACAGTGGTGATGTTATTTTTTTTTTTTCAAGTGCTTTCTTAATCTCATTTCAATCTCACTGTGTTTTTGTGAAGCCAAGGACAATTTTCCACATTTTGGACAAATAAAGATCTAATCTAATCTAATCTAATCTAATCTAATCTAATCTAATCTAATCTAATCACTTTGCTTGATAATAAAATGTATCATACAGACACTTTTCATTCATATGCATTTAACAATCTGTGGATGTAATACTATGCTGTTTATGTTAACATCATCTCAGTTTCATGTGTTAGCATGCTAATGGGAATATAGTTAGTATTTAGCTATAAAACAAAGTTGGGGTTTAAGAGTAACATCGAAATTTCGACCTGATGATGGTGTTAGATGAGTTAGGTATCAACAAAGTTATTGCACCTCATGTTGAGGGGGGAATATGACTATGTGAAGCATTACTCTGTAGCTAACATAACTTAAAAACCTTCCCGCTGTGTTTTTGCAGAGCGTCTTCCACCTCTACGTCAGCGGCGTGTTTCATCAAATATCATCAAGATACGAGTGAGCTGTCCTGAATACAGGTAGAAGTAGGTGTCGAGCTGCAGCCCACATAACATGACCCATTTTTTCAGAAAGGAGGAGCAATCAGCGGCACAGCCGAGGGGTGCCAGAGACAGGGAGCACACACACAGTCCCACAGGACAGACAGCTATTACAGCACAGGAAATACAATCATCTACGAGCCTAGAGGCTAAATGTAAGATTCAGCAACAGCGCAGCAGAGGAGTTAAGTCCTTTAAAAGTCCAACCAGTAAACCCCACTGGCTCGTAAATGTGTCTGAGTCGCTTGAAGATTTGATCAAAGATACTTGTCCGCCTATTGAGGACAACTGTTGACACACTGAGCTGTATTGTAACAGTGAAAAGACAGAAATCATGTTTTCTCCATGGTTTTTGTCCATCATGGGACTTTTTTTTTTGTTCATTGGAGATTAGCAAACGTTTATGAAGCAGAGCTGCTGGTTTCCAGTACGGGGAGATGAAGGAGTGAAATGGAGACTGGATGAAAGAGGAGGAGGGATGAGCGGAGATGAGAGGTCACGGCGGAGAGGAGAGCAGACTGACAGATATGGAAATGAAGTCAAGAGGGAGACAGAGATACGAACTTTTCCCTCACTTCCTCTTTGTATTTACCCTTCAAAAAAAGAGAGTGAAGCCTAATAAAACATTTATCATTCCAGGAAAGCTCTTTAATGTCTTTGACATTAAAAGGCTGAAAGGGGAAAGAGAGAGATGAAAAGAGACGAGAGAGAGGGAGAGAGAGAGAGAGGGATGTATATCTCGGTGTGGATGGCGGTGAAAGGTGGAGGAGTGGCACGGCTCAAGGAGGCAGAGGACAAGAAATCAGAGGCAAAGGTGTGAAAGGAAGCAAGTGAGAGGTGAGTGCAGGAGTTAAAAGGGGTGAATTACACAGAGTCTGAAGATGAGAAGCAGCTCTGACAGAGAATTGATTAGAGGGGGGAAAAAAAGATGGCAGACTTAAAGGAATAATCCCGCCTGATTCATGTGTCACTCAGTTTGTAGGATCTTGGATATTAGGCTTAATTTGTGAAGATGTACAAATTTGGGCGGCTGAAAAAAATTCATCTTGGTCAAGACTAGGGCTGAGTAGCGCTCAAATATACTTAATGCCAGTGTCAACGTGATATTTGAGTTTCTAACGTAACTCAACACCCTCTAAAAATCTTGTTCCCGCTGACCTTCAGTGCGTTAATCCATTTTCAGATTAAGACATGGGATATGTCAATATTAATCAAGTTTTGGGGCCATTATTTGGCCTAGTTTACAGTACATTTGGAGTATGTGTCTCATCTGAGTTTCTCCTGAAGTTTGTGACACACAGCCTCTTGCCTGTTTATAGTCAGATCTGTCCGTTGCCATGGATATGCTGTACACAAACAAACTAGCCAACAGTTTGCAAGGCTGAGGTAGAGATTCATGCAGAAAAAGAAACGTCCACATTTCTGGTTTGGAAGCAAAACTCTCCTACTTTTAAATATAATTAAAGGCTTGGATATAAACAGGTTTTAGAAATGTTCAAATACAGCAATGCCAACCTTTTCATGAAGGTGGCTGAAGGAATGAAAGAGGGAGGTTATATTCATGGTCAAAAAAAGTTATCCACAGTTGGAAAACTTTGAAAAAAATCCTATTTTAACACAAAAAGCAAAAACACACACACACACCTGTCTTTAAGAGGCTGTACCAGGCTGAGTTTTAACACTAGTGTGATGATACTGGTATCAACTAGAAAAACTGAGGATACCATTAGTAACATGTCATGCTTAGGGAAGTTAGGCTCAACTTTGGCAAGGGAAAAACAGTGTTGTCATTTCCCTTGACCCTCACCTCAAAAAAAAAAAAAAAAAATATATATATATATATATATATATATATATATATATATATATATATATATATATATATATATATATATATACATACATACATACATATATATATATATATATATATATATATATATATATATATATATATATATATATATATATATATATATATATATATATATATATATATATATATATGCAGGGTTAAAAGTTAACAGTCCCAGTGATGTTGTATTCCTATATCAGCACTCATGGAATGCCTCTCAACCAATCAAATTGCTTGGTCGGAACTAACTGTTGTATAAATAAATATTTTTATATATATATATATATATATATATATATATATATATAAATATAGCAAAGCATCTGCTCCCCCTTTTCAGCCAGAGCCATCTGAGTGCTTTTACTGCCACCTCCACGTTTTTACTGATAGCTCTTCTTTTGTTAGCACCGTCTATGAAGAACAGCTATCAGTAATATACATACATATATATATATATATATATATATATATATATATATATATATATATATATATATATATATATATACATACATATATATATATATATATATAGTTACTGTTTGCTGCATGTGTGTTTAAATTAGTTGTCGGTATTGCCTAATACACTATGATACGAATATTACTGTAAATATGAAATGATGTAGTTCTTACTTCTCAGTTGCCATGATCAAAGCTATGTCAAACCTGAGCTGAGAGGCTGTAGAAGCTGCTTCATCAAGATAAATACACGGTTGGATCAGTGTGTCTTTTTGTCTCATCTAAAAGGAGGAAGGAAGAAAGACCCAAGAAGTATACTTGCTAAAAAAAAAGACACTTCAGATGCTGACTGGCTTGTTAGAAATGAAGCGCTAGCCCTGATATGACATCTATAGCGAGAGGGAAGACATGACATTTAAGACAATTAAGTATATGTTCTTCAGGTGTCCTTTCTCTCTAAGATGAAAAGAAAGAAAGCTCTTCTAAATGATACAAGTACTGACACAGGACTGTTGAATCTGATATTAACCAAGAGTCTTCTGGTTTCAGTTAGAAACTTAGAGATGAAGAGTTTTTGTATATTTTTCTATCAACATAATCAGCATCGCTTTTTCTTTACTTTATGGTCTGAAAATGAGCTGTTCTTTTTCACAGATTGACACTGAGAGTCTGAGATTACGGCAGAAATTTTTGTGAATTCTGTTTTACTGCTTCTCTGAAAAACATGTCTGACGTGATGTGAGAGGAGGAGATAACGAGTGACAGACGGAGACAGAAACGAAATGAATAGGAAAAATGAAAGTGCGGCAGACAAAGAAGACGGGGGAATTAATGAAAATGAAATGTGACGGCGCTAAAGAAACATCATGGTTGTTATTCAGTCATCCAAACAAATAGAAGAACAGGCTGAACACAAACCGCCAAAAAGGAATTAGTCATCTGAGATTCGTGTTAGGCCTCCTGATTGGGTGACATATTGTACATTTAAAGCCGAAACACCGATCATCAAGATGTTCCACGTAAACAAATCTCACTACAATGCCAGGGAAGAAAGAACAGTGGATGCTGCGCTTACTGTAAGTACAAACAGTGACACTTACATAAAAGAAAACAAGTTTACACAGCAACACTTGATAATGAAATGTGATTATGAATGGTTTATGTCAATTTCGTCCACCTCTTCAGGCTTTCAACAATACAAAAGTGCAAACATAGGCCTATCACTGCAATGCATATGCGTTATTCACTGCTAAAGAGATAAATGTGCCGGCACGCGCTGAAAAGCCATCAACATGTCACTTATGACAGGTATTGTCGTGTGTGTCAGCAGTCATCACCAGCAGGCTGAGCGCAGCAGGATGGTGGAAATGTTTGTTTATTTAAAACTGTGACGATTGTTTTAAATGGGTCAGCAAGACAATATGAGACAGAATATCAAAACATTTTGATATGCCTCTACTGCAAAAAAGAATAAAATGTCTTTTTACTGCTTAGCTACTGATAGTGAGTAAACATCCAGGCTTAGATCGTTGCATACCTTTACAGGAATAGTTCAACATTTTGGGGAATATTAATTCCATTTTTGCCAGTAGATAGAGAAGATTTATACCTTTCTCATGTGTGTACACTAACTATGAGCAACTTAGCTTACATAAGCGTAAAAGCTGGAGACAGGGGAAGCAGCTCGCCGGCACTTTCAGTGCTCGTAGGTGGACCATGTTAACTTTTCTGTGGTAGGTGAGTCTTTTGAATAAAAAATGGTGTTAAGGGGAGGCACTACAGGTGATAACATTGTATTGGTCAATCTTGAAATTTTGGGCTACTTTGCCTCTATTACGTGTCTTCTTTTAGACAAGAAAAAAGATCTAAAAATACGCATTTAGGTGTTTATTTTGAAATATATTTATGCTTAGGGAATTTATTAGAAAGGTGCATATTTATTTAAATAATGCTACATTTGTGTATTTAAACTTGTAATACAAAAATAATTGCGTTAAGTATTAAACTGGGCTCCATTGTGATATCCATTTGTTTGAATTTGCACCTCATTTATCTTCAGTTTGTCAATGTTCTCTAAAAAGACTAACTAACTAACTAAGACTAACAAAGTCCAGGTTTATATGTAATGCTGCTGCTTTATGTACATGTGAGCATAATGTTATTGTACTGTAAAAAATAAATAAATCTTTGTTCCTAAATCTTATCTTTTAACAAGTTAAAAAAAAGCTTTGCAACAGTTATTTTTCTGTTTACTTGAAAAACTCAAAACCATCAAATTTGGAAAGCAACAAATGTTCTACATTTTTCTTTCATGCTTAATGTTATGTATTATATTTTACTAGAAATGATTAAGACTGTGTTCATTTTTGTTTTGCATGGCTGCAAGACACATTTGCAACCAAATGAAATTTCCTTGTGTCAAGTGTGTGAGAACTATGGCAACAGACAAGAAAACGTGAATGGAACTATCTAGAGCCAGCATCTGTGAAAAAAGACCCAGTATGCAGATAATAACAGCTTATAAAGTAACATAAACCCAAAAACTCTTTGTTTCCAGTGATCTTAAACTCATTAAAACATAGTTATGAATATCAAATTCAATTCCTGGTTATATATCCCCAAAATCTTACACACTGGACCTAAAACAAAAAAAAAAACTTCGCTCGCGGTACGACAGCCTGAGGGATCCATACTTCTGGTGATGAATATGTAAAGTGTTTGTCCAGCTGGTCATTACGAGAGCTTCCATCTGTTTCTGGATGTCAAACAAGAAATCTGGTCACTTATAAACTTCAGCCACGTCACAGAGGGTGAAACTTGTTGATCAGGAAACAGTCAGAAGAAATGTTAACTTTGCACTTGACTGAGCCACTATCAGAGCCGCAGTCTCACACAGTTGCTGTTTAGACGCTATTAGGAGCAACGCTGAGAGAGTAAAAGAGCTGAAGCACAAATAGACAACAATCGTTACAACATTAACTATACATTAAAGAGACAATCATGAGCACCATGCCCACTGAATGTAAAGTGGAAAGCTCTGTGTGCACTTTTCCTGCTCGTGCACTCTGATACACAGCTTTATCTCACACACGGGTCAATTGACTTTTTAAAGAATCATCAGAGAAAGCGGCACCACCAGGGCGCATGCAGAGAGCCAAGAAATGTGCTGAGCTTAACACACACTTAGTACATCCATCATTTACACATGGTCAGGCTGGTTGAGCTGTCCACACCGCCTAACGATGAGATTAATATGAGTTATAAGTTTTATACATATATACACACTAAACAAAAATAGAAGCACAACACTTTTGTTTCAGCTCCCACAAGTTTGAGATCTGAGACCTTTTTATGCACTCAATAAAAATATTTCTCTCAAATTTTATTTCGCAAATTTGTTAAAATCCCTTGAAGTGAGCATCTCTCCTTTCAAAGGAGTCCAATCCACCTGACACGTGTACGTTTTGAAGGAACGGTCATTGGCAAGCTGATGGCAGGAATGTCCATCAGAGTGAACCGAATGTTCATTTGTCTATCATAAGCCATCTCCAATGTCGTCTCAGAGAATTTGGCAGTACATCCAACCGGCCTCACAACCGCAGACCACATGTAACCTCACCAGCTCAGGACCTCCACATCCAGCATCTTAACATGCAAGATCGTCTGGGACCAACCCCCTTGGACAGCAAGAATTTCGACAAAAAACGTCAGAAACCGTCTCAGGGAAGCTGATCTGTACGTCCTCACAGGGCTGTAGACCTGACTGCGGTTTGTCCTAATAACCGACCTGAGTGGGCAACTGCTGAACATCAGTGACATCTGGCTTGCTAATGCCAGTGTTGTAAACAAAATGCCTAATGGTGGTGGGGGTGTGGTATGGGCTGGCCTTAGCCACGGACCATAGACAATGGTGCATTTTAGATTCTGAGACCTAATGTCATGCCATTCAACCACTGCCATTCCTGCAAGTTGAAAACATCCCAGTTCTTGCATGGCCTGCATACACATCAGACATGTCACCCAATGGTTGCGATGCTCTGGATTGACATATACGACAGCGTGTTCCAACTCCTGCCAAAATCCAGCAACTTTACTCGACCATTGAAGAGGGGTGGGCCAACACTCAAAGGCCGCAATCAACAACCTGATCAACTCTTTGTGAAGGAGGTGAGGCAAATGGTGGTTACACCCAATTCTTACTGATTCTGGGGTATCTTTGACCAAAAAAATGCTGCCAATGATTGGCCTTACTGTGACCATCCCATGTCTGACGCTTTCTGATGTTATATGATTGTTATAATATTTATGGCTTTTACTTATGAGGCATCTCATGTCCTAAAATATCATTTTCTTTTTCAGATGTTGCTCAATATTATCCAAAAAAGTTAGAATTGTCTTTTCAACGTGGCTGTGGCAGACAGGATGTGATGTGTGGAAGATCAGGAGCGTCTCTCATCTGCTCTGTTGTCACTCACACGTGTAGACACAACAAAGACTGTATGCACTGAATCCATCAGCTGGACAGCAGTTACACACAAAGACACACAGCCAAGACAGAATCCTTTGTTCTAGATACTTCTCTGGTTGCTGCTGTCAGCTGTGGAAATTAAGAGTTAAACATCCATAAAAAGATGTCATTTTGGCAAAAAGAAATATTATGTGATTTCACTGATGATTAGGGATTTACTTTAGATAAGAAAAAGACTTTATTGTGTTTCTGTCTAATTAAAACAGGATGAAAGTGTGTTAACTGTTGCCTGCAAAATATGTTTGCTGAGCCGTGACCATACCACTATTTTATTATGTATAGATTTTTTTCCTGCAGCTTTAAGTCCTTCACACAGTGTCTGCTGTTTTGTTTTGGTTTAGGATAGTGTGCAATGTATGTCAATCATAAAAGTATAATACTACTTAATACTACTACTACTAATAAGAGTAATAATAATAATAATAAATAATAATACTTTCAAAATAAGATTTGTACAAATAAAAAAAGGAAGGAACAAAAGTAGTGATAATGAATTGCAATAGATAGCTAGATAGATAGATGTGGATATACAGATGTAGATATAAATATATAGATCAATTATTAGTAAAACAAGAGTGCAAAATATGTCACACACACACACGCACACACACACACACACACACTCACACACACACACACACCTTCACCTAACTCCCCACCGTGGATGACTATGGCTGCAATGCAGACAGATTCAACAGAAAAAAGAGAAGGAAAAACCAAACATTAATAAGTAGGCGGGTACACACTGGAATTAATCGGAAGGCAAATGGGCCAAAACATTAAAACAGGTTATAAAGAGCAGGCATGTATAAAATATTTTCTCCCTTGAGCCTCACAGTGAATTTTTTATTTTCTTAGAAAAGTTCAAGAAAAAACACATCTTTATGCCACTGGTACACAGAAGGACTTTTAGCAGAGTCCCTGTTTAACAGTATGAAAGCTGTAGCGAGATGTGAATGCAATTATTCTCCTGGTATTTCTACTATGTAGTACACGTTGTATTACACACAGGCCTGAGTCTCATGGTCGTATTTTTAAAAAAGCAACCCATATAATGCTTCTTCATCTAATATTATACTTGCTGTCAGATTCAGAATAATGTTTTTCATTTTTAAATATTCATATTTAAGAATTGGTATATAACTGAAAAGTGTGTTTTAAGATAAAGCCGGGCCTGGCCTACAGCTGTACAAGATCACAAAGTTTAAAACCCCAGTGGGCAAGTGAACCCTGCAGGCCGGTCTCTCTGAGTCAAATTGAATTCTGGACTGATGACCGAAGTATTCTGAAATAACCTCGCTCAACTAGATTATACTAAATTCGTAACTATTTCACCTGCATTCAACAAACAAGAAAATAAGATAAGTCACAGGGGCCATCAGCCTGCAGAACGAGTACTTTCACTTTTGATATTATAAGTACCCATATGCTGATGATACTGCAGTACTTTTACTTGTAATGGAGTATTTTTAAATTTGTACTTCACTAAATTGGTACTTTTACTTGACTTACTGTACTTTCTTTCCCCACTGCAAATCACTGTCGTGGTGAAATCTTGATCGCCATTATCATTAAACGTCAGAGGGATTAATGATTTATTCATAACACTCATATGGAAACAAAATGCTCCACATGATAAAATTAAATGATCACTTACGGGGAGATTAACTGAAATAATGCTGAAATCATTTTTTTTCCATTTCTCAATTTATAATTCATCTTCTTCTTGTCATATTACCAGCACTTATCTCAGCTAAAACTGTGTGTATGCTGCTCTGAGGAATGTGTGACATGTGAAAATTCTCACCACACATTCCTCCTTTACAAAAACCCCAGCCTGTGTGTGGTAAAAGGCTTACGTGTGGTTTTTGTGCATACACGTTTCAACATTAAAGCATGTAAACATGTTCTAATATAAACCTGCAAATGGGAAAAAAGTCTCTTTCAAAAGAATGCAGTTTGAACCATTATTTTTACATCCACTTAAAAGTAAAGTTTCACTAAAGCAGCAGCCCATTTCCACCTGAGAAGGACCTTATAGAACTCCTTCCAGCTCTGATCATATGATCACAGAGCAGAGAGACTTAAGAGTGGACCCCGACAGCCTCTGGGCCTGAGCCATGAGGGCCGAAAGTTCAGGTCTCACTGGGGGGTCCCGTCACATTTCTGCCTGTATTAAGTAGCTCAGGCAGAGCCTGGACTATATGCATACAGACACACACACACACACCCCCTCCTCCTGGGCCTTGTTCCTCCTACTGCTCTGGTCCGCTGTGGGCTGCCACAGACGGCAGTTTGTCTGTCACACAGTCTGCGCCGAGCCCGGCAGTCAGACCCCGGGGAGGAATTCTGGCTCGCAGGCGGATCAGGCAGCCGTGCTCAAGCCTCCAGTGATGTCTGATGTCACCATGACACGGCCCCGCCACTCTGTGAAATCAGAGCTGTGAGGTGGGAGCTGCACTGTTCCACTTTAAGCGTGCACTGACTGAAGTGAGGTGCTCCAACACAGCACACAGCACACACAAACACACCTAATGCATTTTCGCTGCATCTGATACGTAGAAACACGAACTGATTGAAAAGACACCAGCAAAAATATTCTGTTGTTAATTCAAATATCCATAAATTAAAACCTCCACGTTCAGAGTTAATCAGGTTTTCATCAGATTTCTGAATTGTTCCACTGCACTCGGTAGCAGCGTCACGCCTCGGCGTATGCTCCAATTTGTTCCAGGTATGTGGAGCACAAAATGTAAAATCTGTCTTTCTCAGGTCAGTGGTAACTTAGGGAAGCTGGAACAACAACACCCGGCAGTGCAGTAAATATGACACAATGTGAGGAGAAGTGCTTCATTAAGAAACACAAACCAATGCTGACCTCTTCACAAACAACTTCAGTCTCTGAAATACATAAATATGAAAGAAAATAAAACACATAAAACCCATATAAATGATACAGGCATAGACACTTCCACCTAATTCTCTGTAAGCTCCAGTAAATGTGTGCTAAATTTAGATTCTTATGTCTATTTTACTCCTCTGAACAGCTGCTGCACTACCACTGCATCGATCAGCTATTGTGTGAGGTAAAAATAAAAAAAAAATACTCCAAAGTAGATACTCAAATACAGTGTACACTTAAACTGATATTGTTTTTTCTTAGGTGGCTAAACTATGTTTTGTTGTCCACAGCAGTACATGGCTCTGCCTCCGTACTGGTAAATTTGGTTTATCAAAGACGTTAACAAAGCACCAGTGTTTATAAAATAAGCACTACAGAAACCTCAGATAGGTCGCACCACTGTGTTTCACTCTGCATCTCTATATGTTTTAGTTACGACTGAAAATGACAAGACATAAACAAGGTTGCCAAATTTACATATTTCCACAATTCAAATAGCTGCACGTTTTGTTACCTGGAAGTGACTTTTGTTGTTAGTGCGGTGTCACACTGATTTGGTTTACAGTATATACTGCTGTCCAGCGGCACTGCCCATGTTCAGGAGAAGCGACCATACTGCCGTCTTGTTGGGGCCGGGGTGTGTGAACAGTTAAATCTTTCCACAACCCAAAACCACAGATTACCAGAACCATCAAGGAAACATGTACGGTTATGAATTAGCAGCCAACAGTGTTAAAAGACTCAAAAAAGGATGTTATTACAATTCATAGTTAAATTAAAATAGCTGATAGGATCACATTTAACCAGAGTTGAACATTGTATAATTCCATTCATTCCAGTCACAAGTATATGACTGATAAGCTTAAGTTGTGCAGCACATAGTGGTTTTGAAGAAAGAATGACAACGTGTCGAGACAGAGCCTCTACCGAATATGGAAAAAGTAATATATTATGTATTGTATGCACAAATAAAGAGGATTCCTCATCAGGACACACACATCAATCCTACCAAGTATCAGGTCTTTTAAATGACCACTGTACCCAAAGCTGGCACCTGGTCAGTGACTCCGCAGCAGGGCAAGTTCAGAGGGCTCCACCTTCACTCATACAACATGGGGTTGCAAAGCCTAACTTTTGTCCACTTTTCCAGGGTTTTTTTTTCCCTCTGAGGACACTTTAGGATTAAAGGGGCTGTCTAAACACCAACACACTACACAGGCCATCCATCAATCAATCCAGATTATTGTAATTTCACCGTACATCTCTCGGCAAGGTGGACTGAAAGAATGTGCAACACAAAAAAGTAACACTACATACAAAAAAACAAACATGTATACAACACAAAACAGTCCCCCAGCCTGCATACCTAAGATGAACGAAGAGCAAGTTAAAATGGCCAAAACAATGTAAAATAGTAAAAACAATAAAATAGTAAAACAACTGAGTGACAGTAAAAACAGCAACTGTATCCCAAGACCCCTTAGCACTCCAGATGTGATGGTAAATCCATGCTAATCAGCTTTGATTAACCTTACAAAGTGTCATAAGTAGGCCAACAACACATTAAACCCTCTCCCCACGGAGAGAAAGAAGTGGAGGGAAAAACCACAAGGCTGGGGATCCATGTTGGTCCCATAGATGGATGTATCTAGAAAGCCCTGAGAGGATACATGAAGCATGGCACACACAAACTGAATCAGTCAACCTGCAAAAATCTCAAATGATTTACAAAATAGCAGGGATCTTCCTCGACTCAGAATAGTCAACAGTTCGAAAAGTAAAAAAACACTCAGAAAACAGTCAACACGTCGCACAATTTAATGTGCAAGGTCCATAAAAAAATTGCGAAAAAATATTGTGTAGATAATAAGAGCCATTTAAATTGTCAATCATTATTTTTGATGACCAAATTTTGCTTAAAATGCTAAATAAAATGTATTTAAAACAATATTCTTTTGGAAATTGTATTATTACAAAGGGTTTTTCAGTGGGTGAATGCAATCGTAAAGCAGCCTAAACAAAAATGAGTCATCATCAATATTGAATTTAAACGTGTATTTCTGATGGGTAGCAACGTTAAATCGACTTGTTGACTAACTACAAAATAGTAGTTAAAATTTTCTTATAAAATCACAGAATATTTTTATTCTAAATCCACTCTGACATTAAAGCCAAGCACACAGACCTGCATTAACTCTTCTTTTTACACAAACTAAATGCTCAAGGACATTTTCATTTTTATCTCTCTGCTTCTTGTAAATATTTATGTCACCATTATGATTCATGTGTACAGCTAATGACGGTGATGATATTCGGAAAGCTCACAACATGAAGTAATATGTCCTTGATCGCGTGTCGCTGCATCTTAGGACAGATTGCGAACCAGCAGTAAATGTATATTTATCATGAAACTGAGGAGACAGTCAGGCAAAGTTTGAGGATTTCTGCAAGGACAGCAGTCAAAGTCAGAATCCCAGCATAATAATGTAAAGGCAGACATGTCTTCATTTACATATTCATGACATCCAGCGTGCATCTTGCCAGAGGCCCTGTATCCCTGTGTATAACTAATACTGTGGGGCACGCATATAAAATATCACTCACAAGCTATTGTGCAGAGCTGAAGTGGTGACCTGTAACAGTTTCATATGAATAAATGTGTACTTAATCGCTAATTGATAAAAATAGGCCACAATTCAATTCATGAAATATGGGGGGTTTACATCTCCTATTCTTGTCATTTCCCACGCAGTGATACACTGTGGTGTATAAAGAGTGACGCAGGTTGCATGTCTGCCTGCAGAAAAAGTGGATTTTTTTAGAATAAAAAAGATGATTTAGCTCAGGTTTATAACGCACACATCTCTGTTTCTGTCATGCACAATCCTTTATGAGTGCAGCAACATTTTTTTTCAGAGTGAAGGCTTCAGCTTCAAATACTTTCACATTATGACCTGGTATTGTATTAATTGTGTTTACAAAAAAACTTTTAGATGCTTTTTTTTCTGGTCACAGTTGGAAATCTTTCCACATGCATCTCTCTGTTTGACTAAAAAAATCTAATCAGACTGAGTCAAGGTTAGTCGCGTCACGGTGGGGCGAGTCCGGTGGAGTTGAATAGAATCAAATCAAGCCGCGTCTTTGATGAACTGATCAGTTTTATCGTCGTACAGTAGTTTTAGATAAATGTGGCTCCAATGTACTTCGTTAAGAGACTTCAAAGAGGCTCTTTGAAATGAGGCCATGAAAATGCCAGAGCACTGGTGGAGCGCGCGTCTGTCCTTTAAAGTTTGCTCTTGGCTTCCTGGCTGCGTGTTAATGATGAACAGATAAAATATTCAACTGAGTGGCGTTGCTGTGCATCTGTCTGCCGTGCTCGCCCCTCAGAGCTCTGTGTGCCTAGACATATGTGCAGACACAAACGCGGAGTACGAGGGTGTCCGTCCGTCTGTCTGCCGCGCCATTGTCACCACAGAGCGTAAATGAAACTGATTGTGCCATCTTGCCTCCAAGTAAAAGGGATATGTGGTCTGCGGTTAGAGCGTGTCCGAGTGTGAGGCGGCAGGCAGTTAGTCTTATCTAGGAGGGGCGAGAGTCGGGTTGTGTAATTATTTTCTCTGGCTTTGATCCAGAGCAGCCTCTTTTAGACACCTGTTGGCCTCTGGCTCCGTCTGAGGCCTGATAATTAGAGCCGCAACCACAAGACACACGAGACACGCAGGACACACACCGGGCCATACTGCAGCGCCACCTCACACACACACACATACATGCATATAAACAAGCAGTTTTTTCCCCATGATACTAGAGTTGAGCCGATTTCCGATTTTTGCTGGTCAGATGTACAATGATTCTATGCAAACCAGCTGAACCTCTCTCATTTTGACACGTTCTAGGAAATTAAAGGTAGCCTAAATAAGCAAGATGACGTCATGGCACTAAATTCAACTTGAATGTGTAATAAGCAATATAAGAACATGATTAACATAATTTTATATTTGTTTATATACAGACTAATGGTGTCTGACAGGCCATGAGCAATTTACTGCTGAGCCGAGGCTGGTGCCGGCAACATAGAGATCAAATTTTAGTATAGGTGGGAGGTGGCAGGGCGGCTCGCGTTGTGTTTGTTTACTAAAAAGTACATGTGTTTTTTGGGGTGACGAAATGAGACATGGCAGAGTCAGTCTCTTGAGTAAACTTAAATTGCTATAATGTGGCAACATTCTTGAGTTGAAGGTGGCGAAAGAGGTGTCCTTGTTTCTATTTATAACTGTTGCTCACTTTGAAAGCAAGGTTGATTCATTGACGTGAAATGAGGAACTATCTGCACGCTAATGATTTCACTACAAGGAAGTCTGGAGGGAGATCACCAGGCAGCTGAAAGTTTCTGGTAAAAGACCATAGCTAATGACAATATACTTACTTATTGGCTATATTGTATATAACTTCCAATAAAAATCACAATATAAAACCACAGACTGTAGGCCGTAAACTGCCGTGACATTACCTATTGGTATGTTAACTCCCATTTAGAAGCCTCGAATTTGGCATTACGGTTGTCGCAACTCAAGATTTTTGAACATAGATGAGAGGCTGGAGCTGCGGAGGTTGGTTCTGACTCAGAAGCCGAGGACACTGACAGCAGACAGCCTGTCAGCACATGCTGACTGGCCATGTCTAGTTTCATGCCCACATCCATCAGACTAATGAATGGCTGATTTATTTATATTTTCATAACAGCATTGTTCTCATCCTAACTTGTGGATGCTTGATTTATTTATCTATTTTTAACACCATTCTTTTAAACACTTTTAAAATCTTTTTATGTCTTATATTGTGTTTTATTTATTGTGTTTCGTAGAGTATTTCTTGTCACTTGTTGACTGCTCCATGGTATGTTGTGTGTAATATGTGTGTAGTATGTCCTGCTTGCTGTTGTGTGTGAGCTGTACACACACCGATGTTTTTACAAATGAAGCTCATAATAGATAAATAAAGTTCTTTGAATTTTAGTTTGAAAGCATTCCACCTCTTAAAAAATCATAACTTTAGTCATTATTAAAATGTAAATGTCTGAACTATATATTTAAAAAAAAATCAGCCACTGTAACTTTTTCAGGAAAATTAGCATCAGAGAACAATTATGTTTTTTTGGTACCAGGCTGTAAACATGTTTATTTGGCCTGTAAAGTTGGACATTTTAATATTGGGGTCTATAAGGATTGACTGGTCTCTAGAAACAGCCTCAACTGGCTGTTCAAGGAACTGCAGTTTTGGGCAATTCCATGTTGACTGCATTTTTTAGCCCTTGAGGCTGCCGCTTGTACAGACATGTGTTTTCTGCTTAAAAAATACAAACATGGAGAGTCCAGTAGCTCACCTGGTAGAGCAGGTGCCCCTGATAGCAAATGGGCTACTCACCTATCTTTTAAGTCATAAAGTTCAGTAGTCTAATATCCAGTGCACAGCTGATATTTATGTGGTTTGTTTACATGACGTAACAGACGACCATATTTAACAGATTCAATGTAGTCAAGGAGCTCCTATGTTACACAATAATTTGATGCTCTAGTTGTTAGCAGCTGCTGAGTCAACACCAAGTGTTGACACCAAGTGGTAAAATTTGGTATGCTGGTCTGGTGTGGTGTTTGGCTTAATGTCAAACCAGTCTGAACATTTCTTATACCCGACATACCCCAACCCGACATAATATTCCCAAAAAAACCTGCATCTGAGAATGAAAACTTCAGTTGCACTTTCTGCGGGTGTCTCAGCAGTGTAAGTGCAGTGTCACGCTGGCGAAGTGACAGCCATCGTCAGTCAGACTGCAGCTCGGTGCTGTACATTTAATTTCTCTGTGTTCTTCGCTTCAGTGTCTTGCTGAGAGCCTCAAAGCAGCTGTGTCCCCACTGTCATTCAAACTGTGCAGACTTTCAAATGACATTGACTGTCAAAGTCTCTCCTGCCGCGCAAATGACAGCAACAGCTATTGATTGTGCTTCCCTTTTACAAGGAAACCTATTTCATTCAAATTTTATTCAATTGGTAAGTTTTTTATTTTATGTTGGACACAAAGAAACTCAACACACACAAAAAAAGACCCAGGGGGAAACGGTCAATAGGAGACATTGCTTCAGAGAAGTGAATTCCTTTAAAAAAATAATTTAGAGAGAAAGTAATTTCCTGACATGCCTTGTCTTGTCCTTTCATTATAGTACATTCCCAAGGCTGCCTATTATTTTTCAAAGAACAGTGGAGCTTTCCGCCAGGATGAACCAAAGAAATATAAAGAATAGCCGGCCACGTACAACATCGACAATCAGCCACACAGACGTCCTTCTTTTCAGCTGCCAAGAACACAAGGTTCTTTAGAAATCAACGTCTTTGTGTGGAAATTCAACAATGGTTTATCGTCAACTCCAATGATACATTTGATCTTAATAAATAGGTTGCACAAAGTACTTCTCTGTAACTTCAAGACTCTTCTCAACTCTATTATTGAGAGTGTACCTTGTGAATTATTCTCTTGTGTTTATTTGTGACATTGTTTGTTCCTGCAGTCATTCCTGTCAGTGGAACTCTTCACAGATCATCGCTGTAAGAGAGCGTTTGCACAGCCAGCATGTTAACACATTAATGAAGGTTCAATAAAGAATGAATAAATGCTGCATGGATACGTAGATTCCATAAAACTGAACCACAGAATGCCGTATGGTGGATACATACGATCACAAAGTTATGAGCATCATTAGTCATTCACTGAATGCCTCTGACCGCCCAGGCAAGTAAAATATATACTTTGTTCTGTTTCGGTCTGTAAGAAGTTTTCTCTGTCAAACTGTATTCCTTGATTCAACAGACCTGACCTTAAGTCTTATTTTGGCAAAACTTCAAAGCTGAGATCAGTCAAACTCAGACATTTTGAAGTTTTGGGTGTTCTCATCTTTGTCTGAAGCTGGATTCACAGATGACGCGAGGGGCTAATGGCAGTCCCGCATTAGACACCTGTGGTGTAGGTTTTGATTTTCAGTTCAGCGGTGGCTTTCACCCGCTGACTGCCCCGCCACAGAACTGGACGTGATCGAGGCTGCATCATGCTTTAATTATGCTCCCGACAGTAACTGTGTTTTCCCTATTTTCATGAACTTTGTGATATGGAGCGACGCTGTGCGAGGCAGGTTCTTATAGAACTGGAGTCACTTTCTGGTAACTTCGATTTTGCCTCATCTCATTACTGAACGGGAGACCACTGCCGTGGAGTCGTCGTGTCTATGTGTTTATGACAGACAGCAGTGATCACAGTGAGCAGAAGGTTTGCAGTGTGTGTTGGTGAAAAGCAGCAGATTAGTGAGTCTTTGTTCAGCTTCCTAAATTATGTCTTTACCAACAGCAACATGAGCCCATGCTGACTAGTCACAGTTCCTGCAGTCTCAATGTGGAAATCCTGTCCCTCAGTCCAGCTGCCAGAATAAAATGTTTGCACTCTACATTTCTGCAAACCACAGAGATGTAACATTTTGTGCGTTTCATACATATGATGTAACTCAGACGAGTCCTGATGAGAGTTCAGGACGTGCCCAGCCGAGTTCGCAGCGACCAAACTGGGTATTTTGAGCCAAAGCAGTATATTTTCCTGACCCTAGCCAAGGGGTATTCATGCCTAAACATAACCACATGTTAACCACAGTGTTGTCACCAACGCAAAATTTAAATGTAAAGAAACGTAAATTTTTAACATATCCACTACATATGAAATGTCATGGTTTGCAACATGCAATGCCAACATGCGTTTGAAGCTATGATGGCAAACCTGTTAGAAAACTGTTGCCTGTATTTACACAACCCGCACACACAGAGCAAGATAAGCATTCATCTGGAGTCGTGTTTCTGCCACATGACGAAAGTAAGTTCATCTTTTTGTTGTTTTACGGTCTCTAACAAACTCCTTTGAAGTTTGAAGTTTGGTTCTCTGAAATGCCACAGTGTGTTCTAACTGTCTGCCGTTTGGTAATGGGCACATAGTGCACAGTAGGTTTATTAAAGCTTTCTCACTCAAAACAGCCACCTGCTGTGACTGAAACATGATCTATGCACTACTGGTGGTGCTGGAGTGGGTGTGGATAAGGAGCTGTATTTGGAAAATATCGTCCCCCTGAGCAAAATTCCTAACAACTGGCATAACTACAAGTGACACTTTTAATATTGCATTTAGTCATCTGACTGACTCTTTGTAAAGGTGTGTTCAGGCCAAACGGGAAGCAAATTTTCACCCCACGTTAGTCGCATGAATACGGCTGCTGTAGTATATTTTGGCCTATTTTGAAACTTGCAAATACAGCTGTGCTAACAGTTGTGTGGACTAACATAATAACTAATGTTATTGCTAACTTGGCTCATCATAAAGTACAACCAATAGCTGGAATCAAGCGACGTGAACTCTGAACCAAGACGGCAGCACTCATCATCATTTTTCACATTGTCCACAGCAGCGCATTACCACGTCACTCCATGCATTGTTTTCTTTTCACATTAAAAGCCCAACTTAAGCATTTGGCTAATAAGAAACTCAAAATCATTGTTTATGAAAACAAATACATATTTTTAGTACTTACCATGTAGCCCTTAGGGCTTCGCTCACTTTTTTTTCTGACGCCTCTTCCTTTTATTTTGGAGAAGCTCAACTAGATCAACGCTGATAAACTGACGCAACACAATGTCACGCAAATATTTCACTCAATTTGAAACATTTCACATCTATTTGCTTTGTGCAAATTCAAGTCTATTGCCTAATATGTAATCGCACACAAATTTGCTTCACTTTTGGTGTGAACGCACTTTTACCAGAAAAAAATCATAAATGCCAGTGATGTATAGAGGGTATATGCAGGTAGACATAGCATACCAACCTCTTTTTCTGGCTGTTTACAGGAAACATAACTGTTCAACGATACATGATGATATCGGCACATCATCAGTATTGGCTTTAAAATAAAATATCGGAATCAGCCATCCTTTAGATTTTTGCTGTTATCACCAATTGATATTTTTTGTTTATTATTGACAAAGTAAACATGTACAAAACAACTTGTGTACGTTTTTTTTTTTGTTTGTTTTTCCCAATAAATGAATATTAAAGGTAGGTGGATTTCTTCGTTGGCCGACAACCCCATCACTTTGTGCCTCCCCTGTAAATTGACAAACTTTTAATAAATAGACTTGTATTGTAACTATAACCTACCATCTCTGTATGATTTTTATACAACCGCATTATCGGCCAAATAAGTTGTTATATATTGGCACATTACATTGGCAATAAATCCAATACTGTGCATCCCTAGTTGATAGTATATACAGCTATCAGCCAAACAGCCTTTGTAATACATGGGAAAGTATACTCACATTCTCCTCTGTAACCTTCCAAACGACCCTTATAGTACACACACCTCATCAGCAGCCACTACACCACTGATTAGTGCAGTTTTAAAGTTTGGACTGCAAGACAGAAACACTGTTCTTTATCTACCAGCTATTTCATCACCAGCCTGCTTCTGTTTCTTTGCTACAACCGAGCACATTTTCCCCAGAGTCGGTCATTAGCCCACACACACACACTCCTCTAATTTACCCTCTTAACCTCGTGAGGGCATCTGTACTTGTACGGAGCGCTGAAAGGAGATCTAGTCACCACCACACCCTTGGGTCTTGTCTACAGTTTGCTCTGAAATGTCGTGGTTAAACCCAACACCTCTCTTGGGGTTTTATCAGAGTTCGGACAGTTCCCAGTCTGTGTGTGTCATCTTCACCAAGTGCTCTCAAAAAAAACCTCTCTGCCCTTCTGAAAAATGCATGAAGAAGAGCACTGCCATTTTGTTGTTAGAGCAAGGTTTTGTGTTCTTTAAGCCTGCAAGTGCCCTTAATGAAATCATATTTTGTCTAAAGTGTCAGTGTTTCAACACGTTTTAAATCAGAAAACAGAAAAAGAGAGAACATTTACAGAAAAGGAAAATGTGAAAATACCATATTCAAAGACTTCATTCATTAGACAGATGAACTGTCCTTTTACTTTTTACATAATGGAAAGCGACCCTGAGTATGTGAAAAATTTACGATGTCCTTCATTTCACTTCAATACCGAAATTCAGTAAATCGCTACAAAAATGTGATAGATTTTCAAAGCCCATAATCTTTACTATCAAACAAAACAGCTTTCAGCCTTCATCCTGCTCTGGTCTTTATTATGCGTCATCTATACAAGCCAAACAAAGCCATCAAACTTTCACCTACTACATCGCAAAAGAATACCTTTATGTCTCGAAATGTGGTAAACATACATGCATGTGCCCAAAGGTGAACGAGAGGAAGTGGAGAAATCTAAAAACCAAAACCTGCATTCGACCTACAGTACCTGCACACAGACGGGCACGTGACCAGCCTCTAAACTTTCCCTGGTGCATTGGACTGAGCGGTTTTGCCCGACAAATAATCCCACTTAGAGAAAACACAACCTGGCATCAAACAAAAACACAACAGCGTGGTATAAGGTGTGCAAATTAAGCTGCATAAAACAAAGCTCGACATGAGAGGGAATCTGCACCGGCTCAGGGAAACTGCAGCTCTTGTTCTTTCAATTAATGGGGCGTTTCAGACACACACACACACACACACACACACACACACACACACATAAACAGACCTCACCGCTCTGCCTGAAATGGACCATTAAGATCACGCAATCTCTCTGTGCACATCACGTCTGCTTTCAATAGAGAAAGCTGAAATGAAGCAGAGTTCAAAGCAGGACAGGAAAACACTCTGCGGTATGATGGGAACGAGAACCTCCTGCTAACACCTGTGACAAATCCTGCTCAACTGAGGTGAACAGAAAGCCTCCGGATGGTAGGAAAGTATAGCATAAGAATGAGAAAAAGGCAAAATGAGACAAAACAAACGCTTGACCTAAAAGTTTCAAATCTTGCTTTTTTTCGGTACTGTTTATTTTTATCTGTGTATTAGCGGTGAGGCCTCCCCAATGACTGCAAAAAAGCTTGTTCTTTCGGAAATACACTCGACTCCAAAATTGTAACAACCGCTGGTAAACTGTTAGGAATCACTATGCCAAATAAGGACACATCTACAGAGACAGAATGATACAGAGGCTGCCCCTTGACTCTTTGTTTAGATGGTTGCCATATGGGCGATAATACTGCCCCTCTGTATTCATTAAAAGCTGATCTAAATTTAAATTTTTGCCACAAGCCATTGAGTTTCTATAGAAGTTAGCACACACATTAACCCTTTAAAACCTGGGCAAATTAGCTTGATTTCTTACAATAATACAAATAGGTGGTGAGCAACGCAAGATAAAATGACCCTGAGATTAGCAAGATATTAGTAAAAAGTACAAGAAACTGCCTGAAAAATAGCAAAAACAAAGAAGCACACAAACAAGTTTAAAAAAGAAAATGACCTGAAAAGAAATTATCTTGACATTATAATTATTTACAACTTTTAATTCAACATTTTTAATTCAGTTCTCTAGAATTTTTTCCCCTAGCTTTTTAAAAATATATTTTCAAAGTCTACTAATTTCTTGCAATCTGCAGAGCATATTTGGAAAGCTCTTCATTGCCTTTTCTACATGTTTTTTAAAGAAATTAAACCAATTTGGTAAAGCTAAAATCCTTGTGAAAAGGTGTCTGAATGCAGCACAAAAAGTAATGTCAAGCTAGGTTTCAAAGGGTTAACTGCTAAGTAATGGTTAATTTCATGTCTTTTATTTTCTTAAAAAAGAAAATAAAAGACATGAAATATAAGAGGCCTTTCCTTTTAGTCCGCTGTTCCATTTGCTAAATGTGTAGAGCTACGTTTTAAAGTGCAATCTGTTCAGCAGTGGTAAAATGTTAATGTTTTGTGACGTCAGTGTCTTGCCTTTGATTTTCTGTACGCTTTGCTCACAGACAGCCAGCCAGCTGAGTTAAAATGTGGAGCCATGGCCACTACACAACCTCTGGTCTCCACTAATTAGCTAGCGTAAGCCTTAGCATCTCTGCACTGCACACTGCCAGGGGTGGGTGGGAGCTAGCTAGGTGCGCCGCTCAATCAGTGTTAGGCAATTACAACTGGTAAGGCCGTCCCAATGGTGATTTGGTACTGCTGCGGAAATATTGTGGCCACCCTCTGGTCTCCCCTCCAGTAATCCACATGAGTAAGCTGCTTCATAAAACCCCTTTAGCACCACTACCCAATGCTGTTGGGTTGAAACGAGATCCCAAGGAAAGCTGCTCAGCCTTGCAGACAATTTTTCCCAGTGACCGCTTGTGATATTTCAGCAAAACAAAAAGTCCCCTGAAGCCTAAAAGGCATTTTCTCCATAGACCACCATTGAAAAAGACAGGTCTGTAACACTGGACAGGAAACCGAAAACTGCAAACAGGGTCAATTATGAGTCTTCCTATTTGGATTATTTGAGTCACGTTGGTTTTATATTCGCAAAACTTTCTTCGAGGTGAGAAAAGCTATTTAAAAATCTCTAACGTCCTCACGATGTAAAGTCTACGAGCCGAGTGGGAACTGCGGAGGAGCCAACGGGAAAAACACCACTGCACATATTCAGTGGAGCCAGCTGGTGTGCAGTAAACTGAAGAGCAGCAAAACTAACCAATCGACCGATATGCAGAACTGTTCAAAAACATTTTCTGCACTTTATCAATTAACATTTAACAGGGGACATCCCTTAAACAGGAAATGCACTGGCACCTTATTTCCAACACACTCCCTCCTGGTCACAAAGATGCACAGTTGGTCTGATCTGTCTATTATGTGTAAAAGTATGTGTATTGATGACTGCTGTATGTTTATCGGTGACCTTCATGATATGGGTAGGAATATGTATGTGGTGACTGTGACGTTGTGATGTGCCTGCTGCAAAACCGTTTTCCCACAGAGAGAAATAGAAATATCTATCTGTCCATCTGTCAGCTATATAGTCCAACTCAACCCTCCATCATGAGTCTTACCAAAATTCAGGCCTTTGTTCCACTTTTTTTTTGCCATTTCAGTGCAAACTGCATATAAACAGTGCAAGCTGGTGCCATAAAAAATTTTTGCCTTTTCATAGGATTTGCAGTTTTGCTTCCCACCAGAACTCCAGTGATTCAAGTGTTTATGCTCCTCCTGGACTGCCAAAGACTACAAAAAAAAATCTATGCAAGTTTGTGGAAACTATTTTTATGCGTGCTATGTCCAGTCTTTGTAGCTAATCTTCAGGTTTGTCCCGAGCTTTAGTGAGCTTAACAGATGCTGGTAGACAGATTTTGTGACTGTTGGACAGAGAGAGGGAAGTGTTCTCGAGTTCAATATTTGTGCCGTACAGACACAAGAGCGGTTTCAGTCTTCTCGTATAACTTTCAGTGTGAAAGTGAGCAAGCGTATTTGCCATATTGGCTTTTAAATAGTGTGAACTTTGTCATATCTGCAGACGAGAGACAGTGAGAAATCAGGAGGAAAAGCTCTCAGTTATTAAAACTGCATGAACTCCTGAACTCTGCCTGACTTCAGAGCAGTGATATACACATCAGGGGAATGAGGCTGGAAGTGGCGACGGCCTGCATGGTTGAATGCTTGTCATCATCCTTAGAGAGGTGAAGGAGGGCGACGAGAGTTTGGTTGTATCAGCCATTAATCCACTTGGACTGCTTTGAGGTGACAGACAACCCGTACTGTGACACATCGGCGAGATCCTGACGGTGCAGATCACAGACGCAGATATGTTTACAAGTTGAAAGGGGGATGCAGATGGCAAAACAATGAAATCATTCACTAAGCGAGCGTGTGCACTTACCTCGTAAAACACGGCTGCACAAATGAAAAATAATGACAGTCGCTATGGAGGTTGACAGGGAGGAAGCAACATGACGGGATTGTGATGGATGAAGGGGGAGAGATGGAGCTCGGGGAGAAGGGACAGGTAGCAGTATAGCACCCATGAGAGGCAATGCGGGGGTGGGGGTGGGTGGAGTGCAAGAGGAGTGAGTGACAGGGTGACGCTGTCAGCTCCTCTGTGGTGCGCTCTTCAGGGGAGCCCCGGAGCGTGTTCTGTTAAGTAAACAGCTGCAGCGACGAGAGCTCCTCAAATATTAATAGGGAGCGATCCCCTCCACTCAACTTGTTCGAGCTGACATTCCCTGAAGTGGACCGCAGCGCAGCAGAGGGGAGCAGACGGACCGGCCTCCTGTAACACAGCGGAGGCCACCAGGGCCGCCTACAGCACCCATCACACTTGACAGAGCGGGGATCAGCCCATAGAGAGGCCCTCCCTATACACACAACCCCCCAGTGGCTCATTATTAACTGTGCAAGACAACATCGCAGACTGCTTATGAAAACATAGTAAAACACAGCTCATCCCCACCCTCTCCGGCCTCCATCTGTGCCCATCAGACAGAGATGAATTATAAATGTAAGGGTGCTCAATCTGAGAGGATCGATACTAACAAGGTCTGAGTTTGCCATGACAGTTCTTCCTCTGCGTTTTGTTTTTTTTACCTCCCGTTTTCCCGCCACTCTCCCTGACTGCCTCTCTGGTGGAGATAAACGACACACCAACCTCTTGCAGAATGCTAAAAAGTGAAGCTAACAAGGCAGAATTAACTACTTTTACCACCATCATTATGAAGTTACCAAAAAAAACATATACAGCTGATGAAGTAGCTGAGAAACGAATTCTACCTCCTTTGATCGACCCGACACTCCCCCAACATCCACCCCATCACCTCTCCACTGACAGGCGGGCCGGGGGAATTTGCTGAGGAGGAGTAATGGAGCTTGTCGGAGAGCTCCCTGCTTCACACCACTTAGCCTCTCGTCCAGCCAGGGTGGTTGGAGATGTAGCGATGTAGGGGAGGGGGGGGGGGGGGATGAAGAGGTGCACCACTGATGAGGCTCCGTTGGGACTCGGAGCAGACTCCTCACCACCCAAACATTTCTCCTCACATCAGTCACGCCGCGAGCGCAGAGAAGCGTGCAGCTGCTCCCTTCACCACCTCTTTTTCTTTCCTTCGTTAAGCTGTTCAGTCCTGGCTCTGCCCTTGGGCCACGGTGCCCTCTTCACACACTCCTGCTGGGCGAACATGGCGTCCTGCTTCGTCAATAATTCCTGGGTCAATCGCTTCAATACAGACTTCAGTTGCAGCCTGAACAATACCAGTGGTGTTGTTTGAAAGAGAGTGGGAAAACCTAACAGCTATTGTCTTCAATGTGGAGAAACTGTGAGATTAAAGTATGTGATAAAGGGTATAAAGCAGTACGACATTTGACACAGTGATTTCCAAATTCTAATCCTGTGTCCCCATGTTAAATAAAATGAAATGTAAAAATGAAATGAAATATAAATGTACCTCTTTTGGTAAATGTCATATTTAAATATATATACATATACATCAAAGTCATCTCTCCTTTTTCTAAAATCTAAAACATTTTTTGGGTGACTCATCTCAGGCACAGGGACGTATACACATAAATGTATCCTATTTTAAATGTTAACACCCTCAAAGGTCCTTTTACTCAGTTTTTAAGAAATAGGTCATTTGTCAGTGTCATCTCCAATGAGTCATTACAGGTGCTTTTTGATCTGCAGGAAGTCCTGACATAATACGGGCTAGCTGCCCAAAACTCAGCTTTACTTTGTGCTTAACTCACAGTTGACAGAAAGATGGTGAACTTGGTATCACACCTGCCGGACATCAGCATGTTAGCATGCTGACATTAGCATTTACCTCAAAGCACCGTCTCTGAGCCGCTAGCATGGCTGTGGGCTCTAAAAGTAATTTGAAGCTGGAGATTCTCTTTTTACTGCAGATCTGTTTAAGGTCAGTTCAGGCAACTAACACTTGATATAAGTTAGGAAAATATACTGTTAAAATACTGGTTCTAAATCTTTTTTTAATTTCTATTTTGGTCAAGGACCCCTATATCAAACAATAGATCACAAACACTATTCAATTTTTATAAGATTTTGCCTCAGGGACCTCCATCTGAAAGTATTTTTGTTATTAAATATGATCAAGACCAGAATTCAATTGTTGTCAAGCTGAGCAGATAACTGGAGGAAATGTAGCCTATGATGAGAGTTGTCACACTAATGACTTTCTGTAATGAACTAACTAGTGAAAATAAGCTTCACAATTTTCTTGGGACCCTCTGGAACTCCACCAAGGGCCCCTGGGGGTCCCCAAAAAAGAAAGCGCACAATCAAACTACCTCCAACTCAACCTTGTGGCTAGAATAAGTTTTGGTATTATGCATTTCTGCAAACTATGGACATGCTACATTTGTACGTTTTATATGTAGCGGGTATATTGAAACATTATGTATGTATGTTTAGGCACATAAAAACTTTCGGGATTTCGGGATTTCGGGAAACATCATATCATGCCATTATAGACTTATAGACTTACTATAGACTTAAAGATATACTATGCTCAATTTTCCTAAAAAATAAGTACAGATTCAAACAGAAGTAATCTCTCTGAATCATCACTTGTTTTGCTTCTGCATCTATGATAGCCCTGGTTGGAAGTATTATGTTTTCTGGTTGTCTGTCCATCTGTCCATCCATCCCATTCTCGTGAATGCAATATCTCACAAACGCCTTGAAGGAATTTTTAAAAATTTGGCATAAACCTTCACTTGGACTCAACGATAAGGTCACAGTGGCCTCACAAAGTATGTTTTTGGTCTTAATTCAAGAATTCATATACTAATTATGACAAAAAATCTTCAAATTCTGTTTTTGTTGTCATTTTCTGTGTTCATGACAACTATGGGTATGTTTCTCCACAACGCTCAAGTGAGGTCGGGGCTTTTGAAAAAGGTACTGACCAGGTGTCAGCTGTGTAAGCAGCAGGCATCTAAGAGACACAATGCTGAAGAAACACAAAAATAGCAAGGCAAAGTGCTACATGACAATAAATTTGGGCATTTTCTTTCACTTTTACTAGCAAGTTGGGGTTTTTTTTACAGACAATGACCTAAAATCCTGCCTGGTATGTTGGTTTGGAACGGTGGTCTACTGCTCTCTGCTGCCTGGAGGCTATCTCACTTAGAGGTCACGCCATCAACCACCCCCTCCTTCTCCAAGCTCCAAGCTCAGCTCGTATACATGCAATCTAAACTACACTACATGTAGCGATGTTGATATGATCTGTTTGAAAAGTACAAATGCAGAAATGTAAAATGTCAATGTTATATTCTGGCGACCGGGCTCTCGCCTTGCTGCTTAGAGACGACAGTAATGGCTCAGGACAGCAAGAGGTCACTGGTCAGGAAGGGGTAAACACAGGTCACAAATGATATGGTTGTATTTTAAGTGAGGACGACGGTGACCCTCTTTCAGAAGAGTTTAAATTTGGTCAATTATAACATATTTATATTGTTGTAAATAAGCCATGAGATCCCAAAGATGTAAGATCAGCCCCTCTGCCCTGCTCCACCCTGCCCTGACATGGTCGTTACGTCTGCATGGCTGAGCACATGTTGCGTAAGTGTTTCAATATTTCATAGGCCAAAATGAAAAATGCATCTCTTTGAACTATAAGTGCATGGTTGGAGTAGGTGGAAGAGGACAAGCTGGTGAGGTCACAAGGTGAAGGAATAACTGTGAAATAACAGAGGATGAGCAGGAATAAATGGGTCGCTCCTGGGTGCTGCGACGGTCTTCTAATCTTCCTATTCAGAGAAAACTTTGTGCTGATATTAGAAAACTGCAACCTGAATTAGGTTCAAACAACTTAGACCTGCGTGTGAACCGACTGCAGAGTGCACTTCTCCAAAGCGGAGGATGTTTCTCATAAACAACGAGACCTTGAAGATTAATTCTGGAGCAGGTGTCCCATGCCACAGCCTGCCAAATGTTGTGCACAAAGCAAAAAGATTGACACGCAAACACCTTCAGGTCTTGCTGGGGTTGCCCCCACAGAGCTGAACTCAAATAACTTCAGATTGAAGGAGTGATAGCTTTGAGTAAAAGGGAGCATTAGCAGCCACATCACATCAGCTGCGAGGGCTTTAGATTTATTCTGAATATACCTGCCCTGGAGTGAGGATAAATATAAACAAAGTGACATCTAAGAATAGCCTCCATTTGGGTGCGAATGAAGACAAACGTGTACTTTCTCAAACGCGTCTTGTTAATAGATGACGCTGTTCGAATGCGATCTTGCATTTGCATTGATTCTGCTGGCAGAAATGGCTTTGATTAAATAGAACTGTGGGCATTTCTGAAAAGCAGATTTGTATCATCCATTAAGGGGAAAAAAAAGTCCCACAAGATGTATGGAGACGCTGGGAGATTCATTTAAAGGAGCTCATTAGCTCAGTGTGAGCTGTGTTCATGTCAATATGCTGCTTTCACTCTGCACCCTCTCCCTTTTCTCCTCTTTACTTTTCCTAACTCTTTTCCTTTCCTTTACACTCCAACCTTCTTCTTTCCTTTCTGTTTTCATCTCATTTCCTTTCCTTTACACTCATCTTCTCCTTTCCTTTTCACTCATTTTCATGTTTTCTTCCTCTCTATCATTCCCCCTCCTCTCCTTTCATCCACTCCTTTTCTTTCTTCTCCTCTCTTTTAACTGCTTATTTCCCTTTCTCCTCTTCCCCTTCCCCTTTTCTCTCCTTTTCTTTAGTTTCCTCTTCACTTCTCCTCCTGTCTTTTGCTCTTCTTTCCTTTCCTCTACTCTCCTAGCCTCTTATTTCCTCTTCTCCTTTCCTCCCCTTTTCTTTTGTTTCCTCTCTTCCTCTCTGCCCATCTCTACCTTTTCTTTTGTTTCCTATCATCTTTGCTCCCTGTCCCTTCTTCCCTCCTTTATTCCTGTCTTCTTCTCTCCTCTCCTAGCTTCTTACTTCTTCTTCTTCTCTTCTTTCCTTTCCTTTTGTTTCACGTCCTCTATTCCTCATCACCTCTCTCAACCATTCTTTCCTCTCCTCACTTCTTTTATTTCCTCTCCTCTCTTCTCCTTCACACTCCTCATTTTATTTTGTTTCCGTTCCTCTTTGACCTCTCTTCCTCCCTTCTCCTTTCCTTTACATTCCTGTCGCCGCTCCTTGTCTCTTATTTCCTCTTCTCCTCTTGTTTCCTTTCCTTTTGTTTCATCTCTCCTCTGCTACTCCCTTTTTACTTTTTCTACTCTCTTCTTTTGATTCATCTCATCCCTTTCTTCCTCCTTCCTTCCTTTCCTCTTTTTTATTTTGATTCCTCCCCTCTTCACTTCCTCTCCTCCCCTTTCCATTCTTCTCCTTTCCTCCCTTCTCTCAACCTCTCATTTCCTCTACTCATCTTTCCTTATCTCTCCTCTCCTCTCTTCTTTTTTCTCTCCTCTTTCTCCTCTCCTCGCCCTTCCTCTCCTTTCCTCTCTGCTCCTCTCACCTCCTTTCTCCTCTCCCCTTCCCCTCTCTTTTCTCCCCTTCTCTCCTCTCCTCTCCCCTCCTTTCTCCTCTCCTCTCCTCTCCTCTCCTCTCTTCTCCTCTATTCGTCAGACACTGAGAGAAACAAAGGCTCCTTCTCTCAGCTGGAGCTGGGAGGAGCTGTCAGTCCCTTCAGCTCTGTTTGATGATAGCATTTCAAATGACACTTTGATCCTCACTCCACACTGTTTGTTTTTCCTCTATGATGAAATTCAGCTCGAGAGGCGTGCAACAGGGCACATCATTAAAATGTGGCTCAAACACGCAGAGCCACGCTCGTCCCTAGAAACCACTCATGACAATTTTTTGACACATCAGCGTAAAGAACACGACAGGGTAGGTGGCGAAGGAATGGTACAGAAGAACAGAAATCATGTGTCCTCCCTACAGATAACGCTCCGCTGAGGTGACACCAAAGCTGAATCAGAACTCAGGTCTCTTTATAAAAGCTGAACGAGAATAACTGAATCTAATGAGGCAGATCTGTCAGAGCTAAGTGTTGTCTGTGGTCTTAGAAGAGCCGAGCACAAATTCCTGCCTTAAAGCTTAAGAAAATACGGGGGCAAGCTTATTTGGAGATGCAACTCATGGCAAAAACTTCAATTTAAATCCATGAAAGGTTTTCTTTATCGAAAAGACAGTGTTGTTCTTAAGAAAACATTCAAGAACACAAGATAAAACAAGCGCTGACAAAGATGCATTCAGACATTTTTACAGTTATTTGCTGTTTTGTCTTTTTTTACCCCTGAAAAGTAAAGCTAACCAGACCTCCTTTCCTCGGGTGTTTTTCGACTGAACATAAGCATAACACACCGGCTCTTAATCTCAGTGGAGAAATCAGCCTTTGTTTAAGAAAAATAGTGGAAATGCTTAAGATGAACAGCCCAAAGTGTAAGTCTGAAAGAGTTGGCTCTTTTCTTCCTGCAGTGATAATTCTGCTATTGAAGATTTCCAGAGCCACAGCCGAAATCATATGCAAATATCCACCCCATGGGGCTCTGACTGGCTGACATATTATCAGCAGAGAGACAGACGTCGCAATTTTGGGGTTTCGAGTGTGGTCAAATCAAAAAGACGGCGGCACGATGTAGTGAAGCACGCGAGACAACGGGAGCACCTTAAGCGGGATGCCAGCCCTGTTGGGAATTGGATGCCGAGCCCTCCCGCAGAGGCAGCAGCGCCTGGCAACCTACATGGAGCCCGCAGAGATAAGGCAGACAGTTTGAAAAGCCAAACAATGAAAAATGAAAGCATGTAAAAATGAAAACAAAGCTTTATCTGGATTAAGAAAAAAAGTGAAATTATTCCCAGGATGAGGTGAATTCATGTTCAGTTCTTTCAGCAGCCTCTCTTACTTGTCTGTGGACTAAAGAACGACAACCACAGCAACTATAACTCAACTCCTTCACTGAGTTTCACTTTCAGGTGACATTCAAATGGGTATCGAGAAAAGCTTTGATGTAGTTCTAATAAAATATGTTTGGAATATGTATGATTTTATACATTAGAGTTGCTGCATACTCTTGCTCAAGAAGCCCCGTTCAAACAATCATATCAAAACCTCTCACAGCAAAATCAGCATGTTATATTATCAGTTGTTGTTGAATAATGCATATATCGTACAACAGCTACCTGTGGCTATCACTCAAACGCTGTCATTTCTCTGTTTTGGTGGAGGATTTGTGTCACTGCCATAAAGACAGTCAGGGTTTTGATGATGCTTAGCACTGTAACTTCTCAACGCTAAATTGAAAAATGAAATATTTAATCTGTAAAAATCTCATTTGTGTCAGCACACCAGGAAATACATCTTATTTCACTGAGACATTCTCGGTAATTTGACCCCTTTGCATTTTCAATAAACTAGGAGGTTGTTAAAAGCTTCTCTTTGCAGATGAGGAATGGAGAAAACTAGTTAGTAATGCTGAATGCATAATCATGGCTCTAAACTAGGTAATAAATGATGTGTAGGTGCTCACTATATTCAAACTTATAGACAGAATTGTAATTAAAGGTAATTTTGTTAGCTGTCTTTGTAAAATACAACTTCCCTACAGTGACATTAGCTTGCCACGTTAGCTTGTCAGTTAAGTGTGGTTGAGCATAATATTTCCACTACATATTTACAGGTCCAGTGTGTAGGATTTAGTGAAATCTAGCAGTGAGGTTGCAAAACTGAAACTTTTACCGTGTGCCAAGTGTATAGGACAACTACAGAGACTGGTGCAAAAATGCAAAAAAAATACAAAAACACAAATGAGCCAGTGTTTGGTTTGTCCACTCTGGGCTCCTTTAGAAACAATATGGCAGACTCCATAGTATAGGACCTGCTGTGTGTAGATATTAACAGCTCATTTTAGTCCCAGAGTTAACAAAACATAGTTCTTGTTTTCAGGATATTACAAACTAATAAAAACATAGTTATTTTTTTTATTCCATTTCTGCCGATAGATGTCCCTAAATAATGTATAAGAAATGTGTCGTAGTGTTAAAATGACTCAAATACTTATTTTGGTCAAATTTGTATGACCTTTTGTTTTTAACCAGTGACTGTATATAAGGATGGACGACATGACAGCTCTAATGTCAAATAACTTTTCTTAAAGATTGATTCTGTCATATTAGGTCGTTCTCATGCTATAAAAAAAGGGGTGTGGCATCATGATTGACAGCTGTGTGTCGATCTGAAAACTGGGTCGGGCAGGCGTATGCAGGGTTCCTGCAGCTTAAGGTAAATTAGATTACACAATTAAGATTAAGACCAATTTTCTAATAGCCAAAATTTAAGAGGAATAATTTTATTTTGCCCTTATGTTTATTTCAAAATAAAACATGATGGGTTTTTTTGTCCAGTGAAAAAGTTATCATCAAAATCAAAATCAAAAGTTATTTTCTATATAAATATATTGAAAAAAAAACAAACCTTTGAGAATCCAGTGCTTGGATTCCCATCATGACGACTTAAGAAAAAATAATGTATGAAGCTATTTCACAAAAAATAGGTTTTATGAATGTTTTTAAAATTTTACAAAACAATGTCATAAAAAATCAGGATTCATAAAATCCTATTTCCCATGTCTGAGCATTTTTAAGGGTTTTGAAGGACTCATTTAAGTAATTTAATACATACTAAGGCCTTAATTTTAAATTACTGAATTCAATGTATTTTAGGACATTTTAAGGATCTGCAGGAACCTTGTGTATGTCCATCTTTATATACTACAGTCTATGGTTTTAGAACGGCGCCCAGGTAAAAACAAAATTGAAAAACAGGGAGCCCATTCAGGCAGTCACTGAGTATCTGTGGCTACAGTATTCATTACTTTGTCCCGTCTTCAACAAGACACCTTTCTGGATGCTGAGAATTCATTTTTTTTCCCTTTATTTCCTTCTTTTTTAAAAGGCTGACACTGACTGAAAATCCTGCCCAAATAAAAAGTTGGGTGAAAATACTAAATCATCATTTTTAACAAGAGAAATCCACCATCTGAGAACTGTGACACCAATTCAGACAAGAGCGCAAATACCTGCTGGCATAAAAAAAGACTCTTCGTAACACTGGATTTTTTTCAGCTCTCTTAATATACTTTCTTCCAGAAAAAAGTGACTTGCAAAATTTAACACATTAACATTATTTGCCTCCAATGTCCGTAGAGTAATATAAAACTTGTGAAGTTGCAAGAAAAAAAGGAACTACATACTAGAAGCGAAAACACACACATTAGATTCACATGCAGACCATGTCATCTTAACTCAGTGGCAAACTGCAGCCAAACATCTAATTTGTATTTGCCTTTGGTGGTTCACTGTTTCATATTAGACTGTCTCCACAAGCAGCAGCCTTGATAATGAGAGGAAATACTGAGAGGAGCAGCATCACTGGTGCATTCGCTGTACCTGGATGTTTTGGTGCTTACAGTACGCGTGTGTAGCTGCAGCTGATGTTTCTTCCTCAGGCTGACAAACACTAAAATATGCTCTCAGGCTGTTCACTTGCAAAGAGACACTCTGACTTTTTACTTTGTGGCTCCGGAGCACCAAGAGAAACTCAGAACTCAAACAGACAGCACGCTCCTCAGCATTACACCGCTTTATTAAGTATAAATCCGTACAACAGTTTGCCAGCCCAGCAGAGTGCTCAAAAAGTCCCGAAAAGCTCATAACAAGCAAATCGAGAAGTGACGCATCATGATAAAACACGGCAATTAAGTTAAAATCAAATTATGAGTTGAGGAAGAAGATGTGGTAATAGCTGGTAAACCCTACCGTGTCTGGTAAACGATGCTCGGAGGAACCCATTGGACATAGTAAAACTGCCTCTCCCCATCATTAAGTTATTAGATTAGCCCCGGGCAGCGAGTAAACAACTTCAGACATCTCGCAGCAGGCACACTTCCCACCAGTCCTCGCTCTTATTGGATTACTCCGTGGAAACTTCACCAGAAGACAAAATGACTCCATGGAGAGCGCGAGGCACGGGATGATTATTGGAAAGCAGATGATGGGAAGAACAGAGGAAAGGCCTGCTCAGGCCAGACGCCTGCAGCACTTTGGATCGAGCGGACGGCTAACGAGCAGGAGACAGGGAATGGATGCGAAGGGCGGCGAGATCTGATTTTGATTATTGGCTGCTGGATGGAGAGGCAGCTCGGGCCTGCCAGGTTCCGCATCATCCAACCTCCTGCCACATCTCGTTTGGGTTACTGCCACGGCGAATGTCCATTCAGCACTATCGGAGACAAATGAGGGCAAACTCCTCTCAAGGTCAACAACCACCTCCACCGGGGCCACAGGGGGTCTGCCATTCTAATTCCTTATACACTTAGAGTAATTAAAACCCGTCCACAAGAAGCGGGGGAAGTCGATAGGGTTTTTTGAGACTGCTAATGAGATGCTAATTTGTTGGCCCGCTAGGAATGAGGTATGAGCAACTCAAGGACACAAAAGAAGATTTATTCACACTTCTGTTGAGTGAACTTTTTCAATTATGGCACGCGTGCGTCCTCATGGATATTCGGCAACTTTGTTGAGCAGTGCAACGCCGCAGGTTGCCTGGTGTCTTTATGTCTGATAAAAAGATACGAGCATCCTTTCAAGCTCCTTCCAAACTCCCGCTCATTTACAGAGCGTGGCCCCTGTGAGCTCAGAGTAAAGTGGAGAAAGCTCCCCTGCCTCGCAGCGACGAGTGAAGCCACATACAGATCGCCCTCATGCTGCCTGAAAGTAGTCCAAGTCAGACCTGTTTTCGAACACCCCACTGAGCCTGCCTTCTATGGACTCATTGAGTCATTCCAGGAGCACCAGGCTGGCTGTCCCAGTTTTTTCCAGCAGATATCACACAGACTCTCTGATATCTGCACACACACTCAGGCTGCTCAACTTTCCTCTGCACATATTTGACTTTATAAGCAATCGGGCTAACGCTGTCCTCTCATGTTTATTAATTGGGTTTGCTCTTTGGACTTGAGTGTGACTCCCCTCTGGTTGAAGACTGTTCCTGGGGCTGCAGAGGAGCATGAAGCTGTGATGAAACCGTGCAGACAGCAGTGAGGTCTTGTTCTCTCTACCAGCGCTGCAGTCAGGAGAGGCTCATTTTTCTGATGTGTCATTTTACACGAGCACCGCACAACAAAGAAACGTACCCAGATCCTGCCCGCGCTGCCACTAAGCCACGGTGGCTTTCAGCTCTTACACAATAATAACCTCGACAAATCATTTTTAAAAAGTTAAATAAAAGCTTGTCTCATTAACAAAGGAGGATAATCTGATTTCTAATCTGCAGGCTCAGGCTGAGCGGCAGCAGCGCCGCTCTGAAGGACACATCGCCGGGGAAATAACAACAATTAGAGCTGCCAATCACCCAAAATGCTAGAAGATGCTGGTTTTGGATGAGTTTCTGCTTGGTCGGGCAGTTATACAGAGGATACAGACAGAGAAGGAGGGTGAGAGAGAGGGGATGATACGAGATGTGCAGGATAATCACACCACAAACATAAATCTGTGCTTAAATCAGCTGAGCCACAGCGTAAAGACACTGTTTGGGACTTGAAGTAGAGCTGAATGAGTTTACCTTAGACCTCAACACACACACACACACACACACACACACACACGCACGCACGCACGCACGCACGCGTGCACACACACACACACACACACACACACACACACACACGCACAGTTTTACAACCTCACTCCTTTGCTTCTTTCCAATGATGTTCTGGGTAGAAACTCACAGTCTGTTTACAGGAACACCTCATTTCCCAGTTGACCATTTGTGTAACAGTTACTCACCCCGTGTTATCTTAAATTTGTGAAGAAAACTTTGTTTTTCTCGCGTGCTCCCATAGTGAATGAAGAAACCAAAAATCGAAGAAATTCTTGGTGAATTGACATCATGGGGGTCTACGTTTAACAACAGCAAAAGTATATCAAAACACGTGTTTACAAAAGCATGCTGTATAATCTGCATCTCATTTATCCAGTTGTATGCTCAGTACCTCCCAAAAAGACTGCCATGTCTAATGGGGTACTAAGCTAAAAGCAGAACTTATTAATGCACTCTTCAGAGTCAGACTCCACTGACAAAAGCAGTCATTTTGCCTCGCAGAACATGGAAGCTGTTCTGCCGCTGACTCGACTGGTAGTTGTTTGCTTTTTTTGTAATTGTGTGACTTTGAGGAATCCATACAAACCCTTTAAAACACCAAAATCACACAGTAACATAAACTATTGATTAAGGGGGGGCGGGATAAATAAATAAAAAATAAAAAAATAATGATAATACTAATAAATAATACTAATAATAATACTAATAACTAATAATAATAAAAATAATAATAATACAAAAAATCTAATAATAAAATAAAATAAAATAAATGTGTTGAGGGTGTATGGACCTAAGTCCATTTGTGTACATGTGTGAGTGTATAAGTTTCACTTGTAGTTCAGTTCCTCATCAGAAAGGGCTGTGTGTTTGGGAGGTACTTAGTACACGGCTGGATAAATGAAAATTGGATGACACTGCATGAGTTGTGTAAACTGCAAACTGAGTTTGTAAACAGATGTTTTGATAAAGTTTTGCTGATGTTAAACACAGGCCCATAAAACTTTAATTCATAAGGAACTTTATCCATTTTTTTAAATTCTGCATTTAGCGTAGAGGCATGCAACAATTCACATTCAAATGATCATTTAGGGGATGAAATATTCCTTCAAGTACCCTAGTGCTCAATAAGAAAATGATTTAATTAGTCCACCAGCAGAAAATTAAGTTTTTTCATTAGGCCAATACAAGGTTAATAACACTGTAAATTAATATCCTCTGGATATTAGACTAATATTTGGATAAAACAGAAAATCAACAGTCAATATGCAACCCCATCGCCCAAAAATGATGATGTCTAATTTGCTACGGCAAATATGTTTTGTAGATTCTTAGACAAAATGTTTTCAATGAGAAAATCAGCTAAGCTGTAAAATGATGCTGAACATATCCTGCAAAGAGTTTACGTAGGTCTACATGTATTTGATTTGTTTTTCAACAATACCTAATCTTGTAATACAAAATCCCCTAATAGCATCTACAGGTTTATTAAACTCCATAATGGTTCTGTTTACACACAGCACTTAGTTAATTTTCTTTTTCTACACATTTTATACTGTATTTACTTCTTCAATATGTTATAAGGAAATTATAATTCATATCTTCTCTAAAGTAAATGTAGTTCTCCCTGAGAGCAGTAAACTGATCTTGATGTGTAAAATGAGCGCAGTGCTCCTTTAAGTAGTCTTATGTCATCCTTCCCCCTGTCCTCCTCTCTCAGCACTGACTAAAACTCTGCAATAAATTTCACGAATCGAGTCATCTCCAGGCTGCTCAGTGACGTGCAGCATCACATATTAATACACTCTTCAGAAATATTGGACTCCATAATTTATTTTCCGAATTAAATTCTCAGCATGCACACAATCAGCTTCTCATTTTAAGAGATTAGATTTAAAGATGAGCATCTTGCACAGGTTTACAGATTCTCATTTTGAAATAAATTGACAACATTGGGATCATCGAGTGCGAGGCAATCAGAGCACGCGGGGGAAGATGATGTTATGATCTTGCTAATGTGAATCAAAATGAAATCCAAGATTCTGTCACATATCAGAGTGGATGCCGTGGTTTATCCATTACGTACTATTTCCCTGGTTTACTATAAAGAGATCAGCTCGGGCTCATTAGATTGGCAAATGGCACATGAGACACTCAGCGCAAGAGCCACGCATCATTAGAAATTCCTAATGCCCTACCTATTTCCTGGTATTGATCTTGGAGAGGCCTTATGTTAAAGCAGCCTGTCATCTCTCTGCTTAAAAGCCAAAGATACACAGAGCCATTGCTTCTCCTATTGTTTGGCGAAGTTGACTTCAAAAGGGTGAAAACCTCTGGTGTAGTCTGCAGGCTTGGGAAAGCGGAGCAGGGCAGGTGGAGCTGGAAGGAGAGAGGGATGCAGGGATGGAGAGAGCACTCAGAGAGATGGGAGATGGAGGAGTGGAGAGGGGAAGCCCTTTGATCTCCGGCAGGAGTGAGCACAGAAGAAAAGAGACAGAGAGCAGCAAAGAAGATTGCAAACAAGGCATGCACTCAATTCCCAACAGCAGCACGAACGCGAGAGGAACAGACAGACGGAGGGAGAAAGAAAAGTCAAGTAGATTGAGCGAGACAGAGATGGAGAGAGAGGATGACAGGGTCAGGGAGAGAGAAGAAAAGAGGAGAAGAGAAAGAGGATGAGAATGTAGCAGAGGGAAACAGATAAGACCAGGATGTTAAAAGGATTTCAGTCCAGGGGCTGTTTGGGGAGTTCTCTCAAGCCCTATGCTAAAGCAATTAGCATTGAACCCCTTCTAGGAAAGTGCAGCCAAACCACAGCGGCAGTCTCTAACATAGTTAGTGTGTAACAACCAAGTCAAGCAAACCCCACGGTCCCCATTAAACCTCAAGTTTTAATTGGCATGTCAGGATGGTGCCGCGTTTCACAACCCATGAGTGTGCGCTCTCGAAAAAAGTTGGCCCACTGAGTCTGCACATCCCACTTCAAGTGGAAACCCCGAGACAGTAAACAGAGCTGCCGCACTGGACTGAAAAGGCCTGTGTAGCGTGATAACAAAAGCTCAACATTAAATGCGAAAGGGATATTTCAAAACATCTGTTGCTAATATGGCTGCGCTATGGAAGAAAAGTTGTACGCTCCTTTGTTACCCAGGAGTTTACTGGAAACCAGTTTTTAAAGTTTACAACCGTCACTTCGAGAAGTTTTTTTTTTTTTTAGAGCGAGCCAATGTAACATTTGCTGTGCAGCAGAAAAGTAGCACAGAAAGTAAAGAAAAGTAGAAAAACTAGAGCTGACTCAGTAATTAATGGACTTGTATTGCAACTTTCTTGTCTTCTGACCACTGAAAGCTCTTCTATGCAACTTGACACTTTCATCAATTCACACACCGGTAGCCGAGACTACCATACAAAGTGCCAACTGCTATTCAGGAAGCAATTTACGTGCAATTCTGGGGACAAGACACTGTGACATGTGGACTGGGGGAGCCAGGGATAGAAGTGCCAATCTTCCCATTAGAGATCGACTCACTCTATCTCCTGAGCTGCAGCTGCCCCGTAATGCCAGTTACACAGCTAACATTAGCCAACAGAAGCTACCAGACCATGTGGGAATGTCGCAAAATAAAAACACACAGACTGAGAAAAGATGCGTTCTGTTGCGTGATAATCGAACTTTTCATTTGTACAAGGAAGACGGTGTTATTTTATACGTGCAACAGTCCACTAAGGCATTAGAAAACCTACATGTTTATGATCATGTGACGATATTAGCAAAAGTTTTTGAACATTTGTAATCAAGTGTGAACCAGCCTACTTGTTTTCTAGTGGAGGTCTCCCAGTGCAAAAGAAGCATGCCTTGTTACACTGTCACCTTGCTGTTATGAACAGTGTATTGCAGGAACAGCTCGACATTTTGGGAAATACGTTTTTCCACTTACTCGCAGAAAGCTACATAAGAAGATTGTTGCTTGTGATACTGCAGTAAAAAAATCCCGTGACCCAAACAAATTTTCTCTATAGGCCCACATCATGAAAGACTCATATATAAAACTGTTGACAGCACACCTCAAACTGCAAACAATCCCAATTATGACTCTTTCTATTTTAGTTTTTGATTCATGGTTTTAAACTTTTCAAGCCAAGAAAAACAATATAAAAATTTGTGACAAGATCACAATGCAAAGTCGATGAGCTGAGCGGTAACATTCGGGCGAGCCCAGTGAGATAAACACTATTAGCCATATTCAGAGGGCTGCGTAGCCCAGAAGTAAACCCGCAAGCTATAGACGATTTTTAGCATATGTGCCAGTCAAGCAATTGACTGAATAGGCACCATCTTGGTATGTGGTATCAAGTTACTTTTAAACATCTATGTTTAAGACTAATTGGCTTTTGGCAGTAGCTTCATATTTACCTCACAAGCTACACAGCACTAACTATTTCATCATCTTACTCTAATAAGAAAGGCATTAAGTGTAGATTCAAAGATGTGGAACTTTTCCTTTAACAGAAGCATTAGCCCTTAATAAAGGTCTCTGTTGCTGCTTTATTGAAGTTTTCTGAAAAACTTGAGAACTTTGAAGGGAACTTCGAGAAACTTTGGTTCATTCAAGACAAAGGAAAAAGAGAGAGAAGAGGCAAGGTAGCTCAGAGCAGTCTCGCTTCTTTAAAGCAACAATTCAGCGAGGAAATGCTGATTTAATGTTGTCACACAGTTCCTGCTGACTTTTATAATAAATCTGCTGCCAGCATTGTTAGACCAGGTGTCATTTCACTGCTCAGTCATTCACTTTCAGCAGTCACCATGCCTCCATCACCTTCATCCTCGTGTTCTCTGCTGACAGCAGTCAAACCTCTGTGTCTCCAGCTTTGATGATTCGTATATTTTTCACATCACTGTTGCACCGAGCTGTTATTCTACATACATCTGTTAGCCAGAACCAGTCACACCAGTCAGTCTCCTCTGACCTCTCTCATCTGTGAGTGCTTCCCTGGACCACTGCTGACTGGCGTTTTCCACTCTGTGAATAACAGTCATCACTGACTGCAGTGCACCAAAAATCTCAGGAGGCTGTCACTTTCTGGAACAACATGTCTGGCACCGACATCCACACTACATCTAAAGTCACTTTAACCACACGTCTCTGCCATTCTAACATTTAGTCAAACAGCAGCTGAGCATCTCATCCCTGTCTACGTGCATTATGCTTCTGCTTTATTTATATGTGACTCACTGTCTGGAGGAGTGAGCTGCTGACGCGATCGGGGTGTGTAGCCAAGAAAGTGGATACTGACTGTGTCGATCTGAGGACGTCAATTATCCATTTTGAAATTGTAATGATGATGCTTTTTTTTCTCTGTTTGAGGCAAACTGTGCTCACTGCTTACCTTGGAATATGGCGGCGTTCTGGATGATTAGACGTTTGAGTTGAGCGCTGACAACCTGCAGACCAGACTCCATGTTGCTGCGTGCAGCTACCTGATACCGCTCCTCCATTTTCTTGGAACAGCAGGTCGGGCCTTTGGTTTGGCAAACCTGCAGATCCGCACCTGGCAGGAAATCAGCAGAGACAGGACAGGAGTCTGGATGAGCAGAGGGAAGGAGCTGCAAAGCCACTTTTGTTTAATTTTCAGAAAAAAAAACAGAAGCCCCCTCCTTCACATTAAAAAAAAAGATTCAGCCACATCCTCTGCATGCTAAACACAGGAAACACTATCTACAGCAGATTCTGCAGCCTTAATGAGCGTGTGATCATTATGTAGAGGCTGTTTTATGTAGTGGGGCTGAAGTCAAAAATAAATTGCTGCTGAAAAAAGAAGTCATTTTGATGCACACTGAAGCAATAGACCATGCTTGTGTTGTTCTCCTCAGAGATCAATTTGGTCAACAGAAAGTTTCCCACCACTCCAGGCTACACTTTTCACACCGAGGATCAAAAAAAAGTATTTTTGAGGCACAAAGATGAGAGCCAGGAGCAGTTCAGCACGCAGACAAACAAACCCAGGTTTCAGCATGCTTTCCCTACATATATATATATAAATATATATATATATATATATATATATATATATATATAAATATATATATATATATATATAGATTACTTAAAAAAACAGCCATGAGAAGGATTGAAGTTGATGAAACAACATTTCTGCACCTGGCCACTGACATTACAGGTTGTTTACACAGATGAGAAATAATTGGATTCCCAGAGCTCTTTTGAAAGGTGCAGATGTAAGCCAGCGAAGGCAAAGGTGACAAGGATGTTTAATTGCTCCGATGTAGCCCGTACACAAGCGGATCAAAGAACAAACACCCTACAGAAATTAATTCAATTTGAAAAAATCCTAGTGAGGCGGCAGATAAAGACTACGCGGTTAGAATTGGGTCTGATCAAGGATAGAGAAGGTGGCTCAGCTGCTGCAACAGTGCTGTGAATGAGCTGCAGTTTTTTGTGCCGATGCACTGGAGGACATCTTTTACAAGGCCTCGTTTTTTCTTCTTTTAATTTGAGAAAATCCCTCTAGTATCACAATGTCATAGCAGCGCTGTAACAAGTACAGAATCTAATCTAAAAGTTTTGTTAAAAAGGCCAATATATCTTATGTTATTTTTTGTTTCTGGTTAGCGGTTTTCTATTTGTTTACTCAGCTGTCAATCAGATCACAGTCAGCCAATCACATAGCGCTAATGTCCGTCTAGCCCCGCCCACCATCGTGAATGAGACTGCTAATGGTTGTATGGAGATTCTGGTAAGTGTTAATGCTGTAAATGTTGTTGGTTCATTTATGACATTTAAAGGTGCTTGTCACTCTTTTCTGTGATGTTTATGTTTGGTATACATACCAGTGTGCCTTATTGTCATGTGATATTGATTGATATGGCTCTGATTAATATTAATATGGCTGATTTTCAGTTCTTTGCATATTCATGCATGATTGTAATATTTGGAATTGTATTATTTTCATTTCAGAACCACACCTTAATGCACATTGGAAACTGCAGTGGGTGATTGTGTGTGGATAAGCTGTAATGGTGACAAGGCTTCTACATAAAGATTCTAAAATCTACTTCAACTGCATCTGTCTTTTACTGGACATCCCACAGCATGCTGAAACTTTAGCTAACTAGCATTGTGTATAACGGGTGAGGGCTACATCAGCCAACCGTTCCATACGGGGGAGAGCTTCCAAGAGCTAACCGTAATTTACAAGTTTGATAAAGATTATGCTTTAGTTCAAGCTAATGTGGTCTTTAGAGCTACAGTTGGTAACTTTTAGAAAGAACTGTCATATTTCTTGTAGTTGTCAACTGAACCTGAAAAAAGTACATGAGACAGATCATTTGTGAGAAAAGAAACCATGTCCCTTCTCTTACTACTGCTTCTAATAGCATTTGCTAGAATCAGCCGCAGTGCATCAAAAACATCTAATGCCACTGTCAATCATGTCATTCACTGTCAAACTACGCAGCGCTGATCAAATCAAATCGAGATTCTGTTACTGCATCGCCTATTTTTCACCTCAAATGTTCCAGAAACATATTTTAGTGTACTGTTTAGCTGTGAAATGAGAAAGTTTGTGACCCTGGTGCCCTGTTGGAACTGACCAAGCAGAGAACTCAAACTTTCTTATTTCACAGTACACTTAAATTGTTATATACTGTATGAAAACATTTGAGGCAAGACATTGGAAATGCAGAAACAGAACACTGATTATGATTTGATCAGCACTATCATTTTGACAACACCCTACGGAAGTATGTAGGGCTTTCTGCCAATTTTAAAAGTGGAATTACAACTTCTGAGGATATCACATGATGCCACTGGGCCCAAAAAGATTTTTCAATAGACTAACATGGAAAACAAAACAGCTGTAAATCAGTGGATACATTTTTTTGGGGCATCACAATCCCCTGGAAATGACTTGCTTCATTATCGGGATTTGATACTTCTGTTCCGATAAGATTTGGAGAGTTAAGAACAGCCGCTAGATTGAATCACTTTATCCCTATTCAAGTTAGCGAAGCGCTAAACCAGAAATAGCTTGTTCACCTGACAGAATTCTGGTCTTTTTATACACAGCAGTTGACATTTTAGCTTTGGTCCCCTGTCTCCAACGCTGTATCCAGTTCTCTTTATACATTCATGAGTTTTAGTGATTGGCATGAGTGACAGCTGCGTTAAGACTCCTTGGCTCTGATTGGTTGTTTTCGCTAACGTGCAATTAGTCGCGCTACAAGGCTATTGATTACACAGAGGAATGCGATTTTTTTTTCACGTCCAGTGCACTGCTGCATAAATATAGTAACACTTTCAGCAAATGTGACAAAAAGTTATGTTTTATAAGTTACCAACTATAACTTTATTGATGCCTTCACAAGAGAGAGAACTACAGATTTAAGTTGCAGTTATCACAGCTCTGTGTCAAAACACCTCCACTGAAAAGGAAAGGTCCAGGGGAATACACGCTTTCTATACAGAAGCTATAAATTTCCGCCTTGTTCCCAAATCACTCCTTTAAAACGACGTACACGCAGACTTCACACAGACATAAATAGGCCACGACCATCCGATGTTTAAATACAAAGAGGAGCTCCCCCTCCTCAGTGCTTCCCCTCTCTGTCTCCGTCCCATGTGGCCGCTGAAAGCTTCGATGGAGGCTGCAGTCGTAACACGCCAAGCCGCGTCGTCTAAGAGTTGTCTGCAGGATCTGCTGCCTGAGAGGCATCAGTGACAAGAGCCTGATTGATGGCGTGGTAAACAAATGTCAGGGGAGTCTGCCAGCTTCAGCTGCTGCTGGTCGGGATGCAGAGGATAAAGAGATGGAAGCAGGGAGATTAATTTGGAGGGGAGGGCTTGGATTGGGAATGTATGTATATATATATATATATATATATATATATATATATATATATATATATATATATATATATATATATATATATATATATATACATACATATCCGGAAAGTCTTGATAACGAGCGTGTCAAAAGGCAGAGGAAAGGCTTTTGTCTGAGACGAGGGGTTTATCTTAATATGAAAAGTGAATCTCTCTATTGGTTTGAGGCTTTGTCTCTTTGAGATTTTCAAACAATAGATCCTCAGAAACAGAGCTCCGAGTGTAACAATGAAAACAGCAGGCATGGAGGGAAGTTACACTAGCAGGAGATGCAACAGAGTGACAGTCTCGATAATTAATAAGTACCAGGGAGCCGAACAGAGAACAGTTTCGGCTAACTCCCCGCTCACTCCTGACGCCCATCAGGGTTTAAGGTGCAGAGTCTAATGAGTGAAGCAGGCAATAAAACTGTCACACAGCACCTTTTGTATGCATACTGACAGGCTTAATATCTTAAATCAATACCGACAAAGGACTCCTGACAGATAAGATCAAGCTAATTTCAGACTTGCAGGGGCAAAATTATTAAGCTGTCAATAGCACCATAGGTGAGGCTAGCGCGTCCGGTGCAGGAAAGAGACGGGGATTTAGCAATTATCTCTGGTGAAACGGACAGTTTCATCTGCACGTTTGTCATTTTGCAGATGATAAATGTGTTTCATTACAGAAGTTCCACCGTGGTGAGGAAGAAGTGAGGGATTCGACAGGAAAATGATTCCCCGCAGAGTTTCACAAATAATAAAACCACAAAGTCTAAATAAAGCCTTCTTTCTGACTGACAGATCACTTGGGAATAAGCTTCCTGCTTCTCCTCTTTGCTTTAGGCTCAGCTCTCGTACCCCCCCACCCCTTTTTTTTTTTACATTCCTTCTCATCTCTGCGCACTTCTGTTCTGAGCTTGTTTCACTTCACCTACCTTGAGCTTAATAGCCACCGGGCCCCGAGAGCACCTTTCAATCAGTCTGTTATTGGTTAATTAGTCGATTTTTGTGTCCTGATGGCCACATCTCGCACACAAAATGAAGAGAGACAAGGTGCAAGGCTAGGAGCAATTTAGATGTAAATTTCCAGAACATACAATCTCAGTCCAAGGTGACGCATTTAAATTATTACCCACTTTCAATCAATACTCTGAAACGGTGGGCCAGACAATTCAACATGCAGAGAAGCTGCCGCTTTTCATGAGCGTCAAGGTCTTTGAATGCCTCTTTAAAAACGCATTGATCGCCCTTCGGTTTGTCACAGCCTCATCTGACAATGCTTCGCTCATGACAGAAAGTTTCTGTTGCGATGCCAAGGGTGAAAACTCCAGAAGGGGCTCAAACAGTCCTATGTAGGCTACACTGAGTCCCTCCTTTCACATCTTTAACAAGCTCAGGGACACCAAGCCCAGGGAACTGGGGCAGCCACAGATACACTATGTGTCTCTTAGTTTCCCAGCACCAATTAGAAAGCTATCACTATGCAAGTTTAATGATGAAGACCATGGGGGAAAAACAAGTTGTATTAAGATATAGAATATGTTAAAAGCTGTTCATTACGAGCATAAATTATACATCAACTACCAGTGTCGAGTGGAAGCATGTGGGACTGCTTGGCTTCCTCTCCAGGGCAAAATAAGCCAGTGTCACTTTGTAGAGACAATAAATGAAATGAAGATAGCGCAATTTACCACCAACCTGAGGAATAATAATATCACTAGCTACTGGGGGATTACGATTGTTTTAAGTATTTTTAGTGCTATGCTGACTGTTCTACTTTAAGTCGTTTGATGAAGCAATAATTTGAAAGCTGGAAGCATGAATGTGAAATAGCCCGATCTATGATTTTTTTTTTTTGTTGTACACAAAACAATGACGCAGCAAACACAAGTGCCCTTCATTAACGAGAGGTGATTCAAAAAAGAAAAAAATGAAAAAACAAAATACAAGTCGGTGCGTAATTAGACAAAAAGACATAATAAGCATGCTCAGGTGAGGAAGTAAATAACAAACAAAAATATTTGAATTTAACAGTCAATGTACACTTAAACCTCCAGTGTGTATAAGCGAATATATATTGGCAGAAATGGAATATAATATCATAAATATGTTTTCTTTAGTGTATAATCACCTGAATATAAGAATTGTTATGTTTTTATTACCTTAGAAAGAGCTGTTTATGTCCACATAGGGAGCGGGTCCTCGTCTACAGAGTTCACCATGTTGCACCACCATGTTTCTACTGTGGCCCAGAATGGACAAACAAAAACACTGTTTTTCACTTCGGCCGCTGTAATAAACAGCCTCTCTAGGACAAGAGCGCTGGAATTTTTTTTTTTTCTGTGAAATTGTTATATTCTGTGTTTCGCAACATCCAGGCTACCAATGACAGCATGGGCAATCGAGCTCGAATTAGGGCAGCATGACTATGGCCAAAATGACAGTTGCAATTATTTCTCATGATTATTCATTTTTTTAGGGGCAAAATATTTTCATTGCACTTTCACATTTAAACAAACAGAGCGCTGCCTTCACTTACATGTTGTGCAACATTCCTACTAGTAAGACTTAAAATATGGCTCCTTTTAACCTGGAGGCAGTGCATCTTGGATATGTATCCACATGGTTTAGTACAGCAGCAACTGTACCATGATGAGTTGACCCTGGACAAGGACGGGAATCAACTGTAACCCTATGCGATAGCAACATCTCGATCTTAACGCGTTCACTGTACTGCAGACTGTGGTGTTTTTCAGGTGCTTTAACAACTTTGTCATGTTGCCTTGCGGCACAGATACGTCTCATGCGTTCCATGCATATGGTTTGGTCTCTCCTATGTCCAAACAATGATGGCTTATAACGGGTTATTTTTGTTTTGCACGTGCACAGTTAAAACATTCAGGAAAGTGTTTCACTGGCTGCTGCTGCAGGGTGCATGTGTGGCAGCATGACAGCTCTTCCAAAGTGAAGACTGCTTCTAGCTTATGAAGCACTTGGTTTGATATGCAGCAGAGATTTCTAGGGGCACAGCATGCATTTTAACCGTCAATATCGTAAATGATCACGTTCATTTGATTGTGTGAGGCCAAAATAGTGATTGTGACTAATATTTGAGTAATTGTGCAGCACTCGTCTGGTCAGAGACATGGTTTACAAAATAAAATATTGCAATGTTATGAATTTAGTTGTTGAAATTTCAATATTAAGTGATCACTTGCTGTTAAAATTCAAATACTTTTCTATATTATTTGCTTCCATACTCAGGTGACCTGACTCTGCAGAAGTCCACATCTCCTGGACTTCTTTTTTTTGGTATCCTGAACTGACTGATCAAACAAACTGAGGCTATAATGTCAGCTCAGAGAAAGAAACAAACTCCTCCCTTGCACGACCACTGTTCAGGATTTTAAGATAAGTGGCAGCTGTCAGATCAGCCTCCAGCAAACTCGTACTATTCTTCCATTTAGAGAGAATCTGATGCTCCTCTCATGAATCAGGTCAGCTGCAGCTGTCACAGATCCACCACATCCTCCATTCAAACCGCCGCTGACACTGATGGAGCTGCTTTCACACTCATGTCCCGGGGTAAGTGCTCGGTGCTGCTCGAGCGCCTCTTGCACATACATGACTACACGGTGGAGTGAACTGACACCCAGCCTCCATTTCACCTTCAGACACTACAACCACCCACAGCAACAGCCACAACAAAGACATGAGTGGTACTCCTGCAGCACAGTTTGTTTTCCCTCATATCTCTGCTGTAATGTCGTTTCTCTGCACTCGCTTCTTTTGAATCATGTTGGTGGAAAGAAAAAGTTCAGCTTTTGTGTTTTGGTGTTTTGCCCCCCCTGGCACCACATGCAGCATTATTAGAATTCTGCTCTGCCTTCCTGCGGACATCTCTCTGAATCAGCCACCTCCCCCACATGATACACCATATCAATACAGGCTACTTCGCAGCTCCCCATCACACACACACGCACACACACACACACACACACACACACACACACACACAGAAAGTGATACTTCCTTCAAATCACAGCAAGCCACCCTCAACATTTAACTTCATCAATCTTTTATTAGCTGTATGCCTCAATGAAGAACTCATGTTGCATTAGGCTGTACAGCAAGCCCCCTGTTTCGCATTTACTCACCAAATTTTTAGCAAGCACAAACTTCGGAACAATTATAAAAGATGACTGCAAACCTTCAGGTTGTTCTGTATAAATTAATGACAAGGATATATTATGGATGACCAAAAAATAGGACCAAAAATGCACTAAATATATGAGAAGTGGCTGCATATTTCATGCTTTTGCAAAATGTAAAACAAAAGCTCATTAAGACGGAAGAGGAAGAGCTGAGATTTATGGAAATCCTACCTAAAGTGCAAGCTTGGCACCATAACTCTGTCTCATTCAGGATATTACTTTTTAAATTTTTATGCATTGCTTAAATTTTGTCTAGAATGATGAAAGACGTTTCAATGTCATCTCTGGATACAAAGGACAGTATCAAATACTGGAGACATGCTTGGAAAGTTTAAAATGTGTCACTTTTTTTGAAAAACAAAGCACATTTTTCAAATGAAAAAAAGAAGAATGTAATTTATCTATGACTTTGTGCATTTTTTATAATAATGAAACCTTTTGCAACAGCTTGTATGTGGATCCTGTATCCTCCACATAAATGGAATATATTATCGCCGTTTGTAAGAATGAGCGAAAGCAGAGAATGTGATCATTGTTGATGATGCAATGTTTGGTAATGCAACATTTTCTGCACACATACACACTGACAAACAATAAATCCATATTAGATTATTCCAGTGGTTCCAAATCTGTGGTTCAGGACCCCCACACAAAGTCACAAGACAAATTTAAAGGGGCACAGATGATTAAGAGAATAAGAAGGCAGAAAACACATGTGTGATACATCAAATTATGGGATTTTTTGTTTGTTTTTTGTTTTTTTGTCAGACTGTCCTCTAATATTTGCTTATTTTTGTGATAAATACAGAATTTTATCCCTAAAATGTGTCCATATAGACCAAAGACATAACTCTTCGGTTAAACTGGTCACAGCTGGTAGAAATATGCTACCACTAAAAATGAGACATCAAGCCACAAAGGTTGGGAACAACAGTTGTTGCACATTACTCCATCAAACAAATCACATCACATTCAATTCTACAAGGTCAGCGTCACTTCTCTGAATTCACGCCTTATCATTACGAAAATATTTGGTTTCAGCATGAAGAGACCTTCACTATTTTACTATATGAAAGCCTCTGTGTCACACAGCCAAGGCCATGTGATGTCCTCACTGCAGGCCTTTGCTATATTAGCTGAATGCTTTGTGGATATTTTTTTATTAAAAAGCCTACACACTATAGAAATATTTTACATTTTTTTCTGTGGCAACCCACATCTTGAAATCACATCCTTTTATATTTTACTACAGTAGCTCCAAATATGGGGTCCAGATATCCCTGTGAGGATTTAGGGCATCTGCAGAATATCTGGAATTGCTTTATGTTATTCCAAATGTTAACAGTTAGCACATGTTGGGAATGTAAGAGAGAGGGTTTTTTTCTTTGATGTTTAAGTCTCACTGTTGCTATATTGGTACAGTTTTCTGCAAAACTCTTTGTTACATGTGACTCAAAGGGACAAAGAATTGTTTTCTATAATGCCACTCATATTGGGCTTCTTATAACAACTCACATGATTTGCTGTCATTTACTTTACTTCCTTGGTGTTGCACTGCTGTATGTCTAACATTTGCTGCAAAATCAACCATTTTTCCCTTTTGTTCAGACTTTACCCGAAATCAAGGTATTGAAGCGATAACCCCTCTCTTTGTCACAAAATCATTTAACATTTAAGGATAGATAATGACAAAGGTGATCAGAAACCATTTTTATGACACCAAGTAAGGAAATGTTATATGTCTAATTTGTTATACAGGTACAAATGAACAAATATTCATGCTGTTTGCCAAAAAGTCATATTTAAAAGGATATTTTGACGATTTTCAACCAGCTTTGGATCACAGCAGTGTGGGTGTTATGTGTAAATGAACTGTGATAAACAGCAGCCAGATCTCCCTGCTCATCTGTCACAGCTCTCAAATGCAGACTGTATTCATTTCTGTAACTTTAGGGGTAAGAGTAACTTTAGGCCCATAAAACCAGAGCACACTGTAAAACTAAGCAGTGCTGAACAAATATAAACCAAGATTATGTTACCGCATGGGTTATTTTTTCACCAAAATGTCTTAAGAACAATATTTGGTGCGGTGTTTAGCTGTAACACCAGTTAATAAAAAAAGAGGCGGCGCCATACTGTTTCTCTACTGAAAACCAGAAGCTGAAAATACTGAGATTAAATGGTAAAACTAAGCAGCGCGGCCAAATTATTAACTCATTTTCTGTTGCTGTGTCGCATATTTCTCCGCTCAGTTGTTTCCAGTAACAAAAAATATGTTAGCTTACCATTTAGCTGTAATTTGAGATTGTTTATTCCAGCCAGTGGTCATATTGTCCTCAAACTGCCGGTCTTCTTCTTCTTCTTCTTCGGTTTGTAAACGACGTTATGGTACATTACCGCCACCGTGTGGTGTGAAGTGTGGCTCAAAATGACTAGTATATGTATAGTATATGAATAAATAGATTGGAAAAGAAGAGAAAAACTCTATAACTTCTAAATTATTTAAATTCCTCTCAGATACTGAAATAATAGTCTAATCTATAGGATTAATTCGCTGACTTCTTCTCTCGGTTAGTTTTAAATGTTCTATCTCTGTTTTCTCTGGTCATGTAGCACCAATTTCAAAAGTATCTGTGTCTTTCTACAGCAAAGACAGCCTTGTTAAATGAAAAAAGACCATCATGCAGCGGTAAAATATGCTATTCTTGAGGAAAGTTGTTAAACTTAATTTTCAGCTTCACTCCAACACTAAGTGATGTACATATTTCAAATAACTGGGTATTAAGAAATATTATCTCTATGTCTCAACATTACCAAATCCTTTGCATAATATTTTTTTTTGCTGTTGTTGGGTTGTTGCTGTTTTTTTAAATCTGATGGAAAATATATATATACTTTTTAATGACACAACTTTAATACTTTTATCAATTATGATGGTTTATTAACTAACATAATGTTTGAGCTTACGTTATATAGCTATTTATATAGCTATTTAGTGAATTTCTCAGTTTTGATCCCAATTTCTCAGTTTTGAGATCAATAAAGTATATCTTTCTATCTATCTATCTATCTATCTATACAGAGCTATTGCAGATAGGCCCACGCAAAGAAATGACATCACAATAACCAAAAATACCACTGTAGGAACAGGTAGACCAGTTCTATTGCAGAGTTCAAAGGGTTGGAGGTTCAGTTAGAAGCCAGAGGTGTAAGTCAAAGTCATATATGTAAATAGAGACATTTCCAAAGAAATTTCTTTTGAACAAACTTTGGGGGAATATTTAAAGTTTTACATCTGTTGTCTTTGAGACCCAAAACAGAATTAATGCATTGCTCTCTTTAGTGGACTTAACATGTCATCATTTCAAAAGCATGTTCATTCTAGCTAGTTTTCCAGCTATTCATAAAATTAGGAAAAAATCATGAGTAAATCAAAGATTATGCATGTTTTTTTATGTTGTTAAAGAGGATTCATTGTCTTCAGGACTTGAAACAGAACATCAGGTCCACTTACTCTCAAATCTGTTTTACATAAATCTATAAATCTGGATTTGTCCTTTGCCATAGCAAAACACACCATCGACTGGCATATGTATATGTGCTCTATGTATAGGTTTGTGTGTATAAATGTGGAAGTATCTGATGTTTTTCATGTAGTCATGTGGTGTATAATGTATTTGTGAACCTATGTATTTATGTGAGGCCCTGTACAGACTGTGGCAACACATTTCTTTAGAAAATGTCTGTATTTACATGTATGGCATTGGTGCTTTATCACCAGTCACTTAAAGCACTGTACTACCAGCTCACTTAATAAAACCAGCAATTAATCTGCGGTAGAGTACCCGTGGGCATCAAGGGACTGTGTAAACTAAACTACCTCTTAACTGGCCAGGATGGATTGTCTTTTGGCTGACTGGTGGATTGATTTCCAGGGTAAGTAATGGTTCTGAGCCGCCTGGAGTGCAGGGAGGCCGATTCCTCAGTGAAGGTGCACAGCTGGGCTGCTCTGCCTCAGATTTGGAGGGTGGGGGGTAAATATTTCTCTTGGCCTGCTATGTTGATTCCCCCTCTGACTGGCAGATAAAATGCTTGATGGCCTGGGTGGAGGCTGTGTGATTAAAGGTGGTTGCACAGAGAGATGCAGCGACTGGAGCTGCGTGCACCCACAGATAGGAGATTGATAGAGGTAGAGGGAGCATGACAAAATATGCCTCAAAGTGCACCAAACATCTCTCCTGCTGTTTGGTTTGAATCATTTTGTGATTCATTACACTCTTCGATGTTCATGGAACATTTAGCATTATTTGGTAAACCACTTTGAATCCGGTGGGAGTGAGTCGAGTGAGAATTGCATGCTGAGAACGGACGGAAAACTGTTAACCTGGAGCACTTCCCTGTGCTGACATGACACCAAAACACCCAATTAACATTTGCAGCTGGCTGTGATTCAGCCACATGAGAGGCATCTCCATTTACATACTGAATCAGAATGCATGCAACAGGCTCCAGCAGTGCACAAACATGCTGCGTTCTGCAAAACAGCATTCTAGTTGTTCCTCTGTCCCACTAACACCTGAATTATTACACCATTATCTCCGTGGGTTTCTTCTCATGCCTCAAAAGTCAAGTTTCTCAACACACATTCCCCTCTCAACTGAGCCAGAGTCAGTGACATTTGAGCTCCAGGGAACAGTAATTATCCCTTTGGATGATTGTATCTTTTACAGATTTGTTTCCAGGGTGGTCACAATTCATCTCACACCACTAATCTATATTCTGTGACAATGTGGCTGAGGAAAAGCTGCCAAGAGAGCGGCCTGAACATGACTATTAATCAACTCTCACAAAGGAAGAGTGCTGATCTGTTTCTTTGTGCGCAGTCCATCATTTTCTTCATGCAAAAAGATGCTCCAAGCACTGACCAAATCAAAGTTAGTTTACTTGGCCCACTTGCCTTTACTTGATTGCTTTGGATCAATACTGGAGAGAATCAATTGTGCAAGCTTGTTATTCAACAGTTAACTGATGGGTTTATATAATTCAACCTGTATTTTCAACGAGATACTTTTAACGTGGCCAACAGATTTTTTTTTTCCCAAAACAGGTTGGTAAATGTCCAGCCAGAGGGATGGAGAGTGTGTGTGGGCTGGCTCTCACAGCTGAGAGAAGTCAGCAGCCTTGAAATGGTGTGTATGAAAAGGCTTGATGGCTTCAGAGAGCTGATCTGAAACTAAACAGTGGAACTGAATCAGTGTTTAAAGTCAGAGCTGCTACACAAGAGCAGATAATCTGAGGATGCAGGCACCACATCATGTGCGTAAAACCCGTGGAGCTACATGCGCAAGCTTGAAGTTGGAGACAGTTACCTGACACCGGGTTTTCGGGGACCCACTTGGAGCCCGGATGCAAAGACTGGAACACCGCGCGCACCTCCTGGCAGGTCGGCACCTGTCCGCCAGGCAGGGAGAACAGCTGGAGGAAGGCGCACAGAAAAAGCGCACCGTGGACTGATAGAGCGAGCATGGCAGGCGGAGCAGACACCAAACCCGGACTGAATATAGCAACAAACAGAACTTCAACACATTAGAAGTTACAGGAGCATCCTGTGTTTGCGCTGATGAGGTGAAGCTGCAGCTCGCGGCTCGGCACTGATCAGCATCCTCGCGCTTCTTCTTCTTCTTCTTTCTCCTCTGCGCTCCGTCCGCTTGGGAAGCCCTCTCGGTTGAGCCTCTTGGTGAAGCCGATGCTGATAACTTCTGAGCCGCTCTTCACTCTGACTCTCAGCTCGCTGCACAGATGAACGAGCCCCGAATACATGCGCGCGCGCCCCCCTCCGAAAAAGCGCGCGTCACAGCGTGAACCTGCGCGTACAGAGATCTCCCCTCTCGTGTAATAGTAGTGATGCGAGCTGATACATTGTGTGGCTGCAGGAGTGGAGATAGAAGGAGGGGAGCGTGATGCGGTGCACGAGCTGTTAGATGAATGGCAGTGTGTGTTATAGGATGGAATTAGGGCGCGCAGTGTGGCCTGGAGATGCACATATATCACAATAAAAATGACACATAATCCTGGTACATGATCTGAAAACGAGCTTTTATTATTCAGCCACATGGAGAAAGTGTACAGAAAGCAGGTGGGATAATCAGAAATGTGTACAAACCTGAAAAAAGTTAACATAACAGCCCCTTTTTTATCTTTACTACTTACACAGATTTAATTTGTAAACGTTATCTAATGACATTTCATTTATTTACACTGATTATCTCTCTTCTTCACTTCTTAAGTGGACAATTATTTTTCTTCCACTAAGCTCCAAAGGGCCAATAAAGCTGAAATGGTGCCACCTAGTGTTCAGTCTGCACGTAAGAAGCCAGAAACATTTCAAACTCGCATTCTCTGCAGATTGAACAGAGTTAACCCTTCGAAACTTGGTTTGATTTCTTTTTTTTAAAAAAAAAAAACATGGGAAGAAAACTATGAGCAACTTAACAAAACATAACACACAATTTGTAATAAATAAGTAAATAAAGTTACCAGAAAATCACCTGAAAAAAAGCATAAAAACACAAATAAACATGAAGATGACCCCCAAAAACCATGCTGAAATAAAATATTTAAAAAAGAAAACAAATTACTATTAGTTTTTTATATTAGTTTTATAACATATTTTTTTAACAGAAATTATAATCGTTATAAACATAGTTTTCTTGACATTTTTATTTATCTGTGTATTTTCTGTAATAATTTTCAAGTCATTTTCTTATCACCAGTTGCTAATTTCTTGTAATTTGTGAGACATTTCTTCACAGAAATTATTTTTTAAAAAATGCTCAGGTAAAAAGGCTTGTGAAAGGCATGCAAATGCAGCACAAGAAAACTGATGTCAATCCTGGTTTTAAGAGGTTATTAAACCACAGAAAAGCACATCTATAGTCTGACAACCTGCATGTTTCTACACAAATTACAATCAAATACATGTAAAGCTGTTCACAGCATCTGGCGGATTGCAGATGGATACTGTGCAATTTCTTCCATTTTGTGTAGTATTGAAATTGTGAAGTCATCCACCTGAAAACAGCGAGACAAGCAGCAATGTCAACCATAATGCTAAGATGCCTGTAGAGTCTGACATGACTGCAACAAGGGGGCAAAAAAAAATAACAGCTGCTCTTTGTGCCTGCGGTTAATATGATTTTTACTCTTTCAAGTGTTCATCAAAGCTTGGAATAACAGAAAACAACAAAAAAATCTCTTCCTTTGGCTGCACGTCTGAGAAACAGAGAGCTTTGCATGGATTTGCACAGCAGAGACTGGCACAAGCTGAGAGCAAACCAACAAAACTCGCTGTAAACCCGCATGAGTTCCACCTTCGAGTGTAAACAGGCTGCCGTGTGAGGGAAGGTGACCTGCAATACCTTAAGTGCACAAACTGCAGTAGATCAGAGTGTACTACCTGCACTGTGAGCACTTTGGAACTGCATAGTCAACAACACGTTTATTATGAGTCAGAAAGTCACAAAAGATGTCTGAGGGCACAAACACACTGACGGGATATTTCTGCTCTCTTTTAAGCAATGTTTTCTTATTTTTTTAAAGTTTTTTAAGATAAAACTGCTCTGTGCTACCTGTCTGTCCGTTATCGGTGATGATTTCTATGGGATAAAAACTGCAAAAAAAGAACATGTTGGCTCCAGCTGACAGGAGTATTTTTCAGGCCAGATGTAGTGAAATATACTTGAGATCCTGAAAAAAGAACAAGCCCTCCAGCCAGAAGGAGCAACTAGGGCAGTAGATACTGAACTACTTCACTAACTACACTAGATGCACCTTAGCTGGAGGACCATAAGGAGGCAGAAGGAGTCAGAGCGGATTGATGCACTGGATTACTTCCAGTTCTCCAGGCAAGATGCTTCCAGTCTGGACCATCTGTAACAGAACAAAATCAATTGATAGTGACATATGGAGACAAATATTTAATCTCATCCTATAACTCAGTATTGGAGAATGGATACATGTGCTGGGCGATTTGCCGTTTATGCAGTGTGTGCAGGTCATTAAAACCTGTACAATCAGGGACGTATTAAAAGATAAAACAAACTTCTGCTCATGCATCTGCAAGCAAATTCTTTTTAAAAAGTTTTAAAAAATAAATAAATGATAAATGAGAAGCAGAATAAGTTTAAAATGCATAATAATACTAAACTTCTGGTCATACATCTGCAAGCAAATTCCTAAAATTAAAAAATATTAAATTGAGAAGCAGAATAATTTTAAAATACATAATACTGAACTTCTACTCGTACATCTGCAAGCAAATTCCTAAAAAAAAGTGAAAAATAAAAATTGAGAAGCAGAATCATTTCAAAATATGTAATAACACTAAACTTCTGCTCACACATCTGAAAAAAGGTCTGAAAAAAATTGAGAAAAATTAAATTAATTCAATTAAAATTGAAAAGCAGAATGATTTTAAAATACATCATTTGAGATTGTTTGCACTGTTTAGAGACTGGAGGTGGATAATTCATTCATCACTACATCATTAACACAAAGACTTAGAAATGTTTTGACTTCAAAGTTATTCTAAATAAAACGACATATACCTTCTAATTTGACTTTTAAAGGGCAAATGTATAGTCAAATTTAGTTTCGTGTCTTAATCTGCAGGTGTCAGATAAATGTAGTCGAGAAAACACAATTTCCTCTTAAAATGGGAATGGTCTGGGAATGGTCAGGTTAAGCACAAAAAGCTTAAAATTGTTCTACTTTACACGACGTTATACTTTTACACTACAACACTCTTCACTACAGTTTAAAGGCAAATATTGTACTTTTTACTACACTGAATTTATTTGAGAAATTTAGCTGCTAGTTACTTTGTAGGTTTAGAGTACCAAAAAGAAATTAACTAATAAATAAGTACGTGTTATTATGATTAAGCTACCCAACAGTAGGCCCAAAGTAATTAAAGTGAGCTCAACTTTAACCAGCTGCAAGATTAAAGTGATGAACACAATAATGCATCAGTAATTAGTATCAAATATTATTCTGAAATAGGTTATTCTGCACAATGAGTACTTTAAGTCATTTTGGTACAACTTAATTACTTCTACTCAAGGAGGATTTTGAATGCAGGACTTTAACTTGTGTCAAAGTATTTCCACACAGAAGTACTTTTACTTAAAAGATCTGAGTACTTCCACCACTCTTATTTAGCAGCCAACATGAGTAGGCCTGAATCTAGTTTACTTTTCAACATTATGAGTTTACATCACAATTTAATAAGATTTTGAAACATTTCTGAAAAATAGTATTTGCTTGAAACGCTTTAATCAAGTTTATATAAATGGTATATTTCAATTAATAGTTCACTTTTAGTTTTTAATGAATCACACTGGTTATTTGGGATAAAAACCCTGTTTTGCTGGTTGTCCTTGCACAGCACACACGTGGGGGGAGTTAAAACGTTGAGGCTCTAGCTTCATAGAATAGGAGCAGAAAAAGTTAAAATAAACAATACGTATGTATTTTCTTGCGAGCTCTTCTCTTCTATAAGGCCACTATATCACTGAGCTATAATGAGCGTGTAAATGTGGTCTTTGCGCTCTGCGTGCAGCTTTAACAAAGTGGCGCCAACAGCGTCTCGTGATGTGACGATGAGCGCGTCAATTAAAAAAATGATCTCAATCACGTCCGCGTTTAAACAGTTACGTAACTAACATAAACAGCAGCTGGTAAACAGTGGGAGGCTGGATTTGTTTTTCTTCACGGATTATTAAAATAAGAGTCTGGATCAGCCCGATGTGCCAGTGAACCTAACAAAGACTTCAACACATCAACTTCTTGTAGCCTAAACAAAAGTTAGTGACTCCGGAAGAACAAAAAACAGAGTTTGACTTTCAACTCATCTTAATAATGCATAATACACATTAAGATTAAAGCACAAGAACATGCTGTTTTTTTCTTTAACGGACCAACAGCCCGATAAGGAGAAATAACAAACATTTTTCAAAATAAAAGCTTTTAAAACTAAACAAACACGTTTAAACACTAGAAAGATCACGTGCGTTAATGTGTGCTGAAAAAAAGACAAAAAACACATCCTACCTTTGCTTTGTGTTGGGGTTCATACCGTTGACTGAATCCACTATTGCTACACATCCTGCAGAAAACTCCCAATATTAGTCCGTACCTTAGCCCGCAGATGTTGCACCCTCTGCAGCCCTCTTTGCCACCCTCTTTGCACAAACAAAAAGTTCGGTCATGCATGAAATTGTGAGAGCATCTTTTATGTTGTTTTTCTCTTAGTGGGGGTGGGGAGAGGAGCGCAGGCGACGCAATCTTTGCGGATGCCGTCCTTTAATCCTCCCAGAAACGTGCGATTCTTCGGTTTTTGGGCGTCAAATGGAGATTTTTCTGCTGTTGAAACATCCCCGGAAAACTTTTTCTTTTCCTTGCAAAGTCACAGTTTGCAGAGTGCAGCGCGGGTAGTTTTTGTGAACCCATCTAGCTCATCCATTCACAGCGCCTTGCTGGTCAAAGGAACCCAGGAGGCTTGTGACCTGTAACCCCTGTAAACCCTGCCCCCACATAGTCTTCTGCTGTCTGCAGGAACACGTCTCTCCACCATCCCGCCTCATGTGCACACAAATATCACTCAATAATATTGCTATTAACATCAGTGCAGTTTACTGAGATCCCAACCACCAAGAGCTGCAGTCTTTCCAAAGCATGGTGGCACTTCCTGCACGGTGGGAACGGGCTGCAAGCGTTGCCTTATTTGCCTTCTTCCCCGAGTGAACTTTAACCTACTTTCCCATACTGTATTTTCTCTGCCTCTATAGGCTGTGACTGGTGCACTTTAAAGGAAATAAATTGCAGCTGCCCGCTTTGACTTGATTCTCTTAGCCAGCATGTCTGATCTCATGACGGCTGCCAGCGATAGCAGAGGAAGGTTAATAATGGTCAAACATTTCAAGCGCATTTGCAAAAAAAGAAAAGGGTTTAGTTCATGCATGGGAGATCATTGTGCATTGTGAATGTAAATGTGACTTTAAGAGGAAAAAAGCTTGGTTTCATTGAGGCATAATGATGCTTTTTTTTTTTAGTTTTGGTAAATTTGCAGGGATTATAATTGATCTCCTCACAGACAATAGACTGGCAGCCTATAGAGCAGGCCTCACGTTGGATACCTCCTGGTAGGATGGAATGTGTCCCACTGGTTTGAACTGGGCTTACAAACTGGGAGGAGGGGTTATTTTTAGCTATATTCATTTGCATCACTGGATAAATAGGTTTGACAAAGCAGCGACTGACTGATTTCAATGTATACAAGTTAGGCAAATACACATCCACGCATCATTACCACCATAGAACACATGACATCTGACCCAGCTAGCAAACTTTGGTTTTAAAAATGTTCTGAGAATGGTACAATGCAATGTTTTAGTAATGTTTTCAGCAGCAAGTTTTCTCTTAGTTCCCAGAAACGCTCTTCTCAAGGTTAGAGTAACATTCTCTATAAACAGCAAATCATTTTTTTTCTTAGTAGATCACGTTACATTACATTTTTATTTTTTAAAACGGTCTGTAATCTCAGTCCTAAATAACACATTCTGAATGTTGCTTTGAAAATGCTCTTCCTTTGTTCTCATGTAACATTGTGGGAACGTTTTATAAAAGAACATTGTATGATCTGTCCCCTCTTAACATCAACAAAACATCCTCAGAATGTTGCAGTTAAAACGTTACGCCTTAGGCCGCAGTTAACCTTAAATAAACATTATTTGAATGATAAACATACTGAAAAGGTTCTTTGAACGTTAGATTAAAACATTTTCTTTAAAACATTATAGCAACTTATAGGTAACACTACCTGATGTTGTGGGAATGTTCCCTGCTAGAATCACATTAATTTAACCTTTCACTCAATATTTTAATGTTTTATCTAAGAAACTTTTGGAATGATCATTAACACCAAACACTAAACCAATGTGGTGCTCTCTAGGATCAGTTATGAACATAACACTAAGTCTTATTAATGTAGACATTTGTAAAGATAAACTTCAGAATTATACCCTTAGGTTACGTAACCCTTAGGGCCCTCTTTAATATTACACTCACTTGTATCGCTGTGCGCAAAAAATGTGATTTTCAAAATCAAGCTTTAAAAAAAAGTATTATAATTAATATTATTTTCTACTTTCATTAAGTAATTTTTTCAAACATCAGGCTTTAATTGTAAATATCCAATCTTCATTCGTTTTCAGAATGTTAACCCTTTAAATGCCAGTTTTTTGTCATGATGCCACTGTGTTTTTAGATGAAAAAAAAGATACATTTCCAATATACTACATGCTGTGTAGATTTATTTATTAATTTACCTATTTTTTTTATCACAGCCTAGGATATGTCAATGATTGATGATTGAATGATTAGCAGCAACATTGATTTTTATACATTCTTATTTTTTGTGTGCAGTTTTAAAAACTCACACTCACAGCGCTCTGCACACAAAATGCACAAATGCATTTTCTATCAAATATTAAATATTCATTCATTTTCAAAAATGTTAACCCTTTAAATGCCTGTGTTTTGTCATGATGCCACTATGGTTTTAGGTGAAAATAAATCTACTTTGCATTTAGTATATTGACAATATTTTATTTTTTTATAATGATTATCACAGCCTGGGATTTGTCAGTGACTTGCCTCAACATTGCAGGGCTCAGAAAGACACCCAGAAATAATACAGTGCATGTTATGATGCTTTGATAGCTGTGGGATCAAAAATTGCACTTTGAATGGGTTTCAGTGGCGCATTTTTTTGCACTTAACAATAAGAATGTAACAATCTTGTTCACATGGTGTATTTTAGACTTATTGTAGGAGCTGAGCTGGAAATTACAAGATTTAACAAAAACACACAGTCCTGCTAAAATGTATGCCATGTGCATGGACACTGTCAAAATTATTTAATATTTATATTATATAAATATATAATATATTTATTATTTTAAAAAAATAAATAAAAACAATGAAAAGCATGTAAAATGCACCAAACAGTCCTAACACAGGTGTTTTCACTTGTCTGATTAGACTTTGGCTCAGGTGGATGTCGGGTGGAGCTATGCTGATAATGAGGTCATAGAAGTACATGTACCAGTTAGAAAGATGAAGGTTTGATTTACTATAACACATGCAACACACCCAATCGGTAATGAGAAGAGTTCTAATCAAGTACACTGAGTGAAATCACCTGTGTGGGTGAGCCTGACTGCATGGGGCCTTCCAGCTGCTGCTCATTAAAAGCAGTAGCTGTATCCACTAAACCGCTGAGGCCACACAAAAATTAATTGCCATAAAGTTTTATTTTCATGAATGCTTTCACACTTTTATCCTTTATAAAGTTATGTACATATAATTCGCTCCCATGGTAAATAAAGAAAATATCCAGAGTGTGGAAAGAGAAGAAGGGGGGAGGGGAGAAGGCAACAGAGTAAAAAAAAAAGTAAAGCACAACAAATATTGAAACAGAGAACTTTAAATCATGAAATATATAGAATTGATCTTAAGGGATTTGTGTTGTAATCTACATTATATTGCCAGTGATTTATATTTATATACTCAGAATTAGAGGTAGGGTAATAGAAACATGAAATGCTTTCATACAACCAATGCAATTGGGCCAATTGTTGCCAACAGCTCCCCCTGATGGGACAACTGTGTACAGCATGTCCTTCCCAAAGTGCATGTCATGACTGAACTCAATTCTTTAGAAAGTTTGTGCACACTTAAAATACCCAAATTAACATATTCTGGATTTTCAAAAAAAAAAAAGTTCAAAATGGGTTATTTTTTTACACAACAGTCAGAAAATCATGTATATTATTACAGCCTGTTTTGCAGCAGTTTGTCAGCAAGCTGTAAGTTTGTTTGTGCTTGTGGATATATTAATAATGACTCTTGTGCACGTGGGTTAAGCCCAGTGTATTAATATAGTTTTAAAACAATTGTTTCACATTAAATAATCACATAGGAGTTGAGAACTTAAACACACTTTCAGACAAACTTTCTTTCATATACTGGTGACATGATGGTGCACTGTGTGCAGGACTTCAGTCTATTTGTGCATAATGTACCACATTCACAGCAGAGTTCCCAAATTATATTATGGATCCGTAAAGGCCTGACGCTGCTGGCCCTGTGACTATCCGGTGCAGTGGACCAAATAGTGATTTTTTGAAAAAAACCTAATTAACCACAACTGGAAAAACTACTTTGAGTGCAGTCTATTGATCAATATTAAAATATATAATAACACTCACATTAGAGCATAATGTAGTTGGTGATAACGCTACACTAGTTGTGGATCTAGGAAATAAACTAGTAATGCATTTGGGACTTGAAATGTACATATTTACCCTTTTCATATCGACTTTGGTTTAAAAAGGTCTGGAATTTTACATAATCATTGCGATCCATTAAATGTCTTTAAATAAGGCAACGTTCATCACAAAGTACCACACTGCAATTCATTATGAATTAACGTGTGTCTGGCACCACCCAATGAAATATTTAAGTTTAAAAAATCTAGTTTTCCATTGTGAAAACCAGGTCGCAGTCCTTGTTCAGGCTTGAACATATACATCAAGTTTAGGCATGCGTACAAAACCACTGCTGTGAATTTGAAACTGTCAAATAAAATATCTCGTCGGGGAAGGAGAGGAAAGAGAACACAGCATTTGCAAACTCAAATCCCATGAGGTATATACTAGAAGACTGTGCGCACAGACAACATATTTCTTGCAATCCCTAATATGCCATTTTCATGACAATGGCAAGAGTAAGGCAATTATTTCAACAGAAGTCTTTTAAAGAAATATAACGAATCAGTGATGCACGTGAGGAACGCAACAAATTCAGTGCTTGTCAACCAAAACAAACTCGCTATTGTTTTAAAAGTGCATGTGTTTTTTTTGACAATGTGTTGACATCTGATAGGATGTGCTGTCTGACGCGTCACAGGTATGTTACAGTGTATTCTATTAAAATAGGAATATGATCAGAAAAGAAGAAAAAAATGTGAAAATCAAGGTCCTGCACGTGAGCATCTGCCTCCCTCTTTTCTTTTTTTTTGTATTATCTGGTGTTAAAGTAACTCACTAAATGGATAAGAGTTTAATAAGATTAAATAGTTAGTTTAGATTTTTTTTAGGTGTGGTTATAAAAGATAATTATCTATAGTCAGTGTATTAAACACAGCAGGTGTCAGTCGGCACACCCCTACTTCAGAGAAGCAGGCAGGAGTGCCGAAACGGATGATGAGCAATGTACTGCAGTGGACGCAATATGTATTTAAGCCACCTAAAAAAAAAACTAAAAAAAACCCATATATATATATCTTCGTTTAAGTGTACACTACATTTGAAATATTTTAAAAATACTTTTACCACTTTACCTTGATGTCAAACAGCGATTTCTGAAGGGGATCCTAAGCCGATATATCACTCTTTTCAAAGCCACCAGACTACACAGAGAAAAAAACGTAATTTAACATTGCTGAATACAGGGACTCCTGGTCTATTACTGCCGCTATCACTGTTTGTTTGTGTTACTTTGTGACTGTGGTGTTTTAAAGGGTTAATTCAGATTCACTGAAGTCACACAGTAACACAAACTGATCGAGGCAGCGGTAGACCAGCAGCTGCTCCTGTGTTCAGCAAGCTAAAATGACTGTCTTTCTAAATGGAGTCTGGTTTTTCGTAGAGCGAAATAAAGGTTTCAGTTTTCCGTCAGAAATCAGTTTGGTGGCATGATAAGACAGTGAAAATATTCGAAATATAGCGTACACTTATACAAATATTATTTTTTTAGGTGCTCCTGTCCACAGCAGAACATTGCTTAGCTTCCATGGTGGTACTTCTGCCTGCTTCTGCAAACTGGGGGCTTGCAAAGGGCCATCTGCTGCATGTAACACTGACTATGGATAACGGATAAATACCCCCAAAAATCAGAACTATCCCTTATAGCTGACATTGTCCATTTAAGCAAAGTTTTCCAGTCAAACACTTTTTCAATTCTCAAATCCAGTGTAGCAGGTGTTCAATGTGTCAAATCAAAAGGAAAGGAGGGAAGTTATTCAGGAAAATAGCAATCTCTGAAGAAAGTTAGTATGAAGTTTCTTCAGCCATAATGCTCTTATGATAAATTTACAATGTAACATACTTATGATGCATCGTTACGGGCAACACCTCCCTGTAAACTGCAATAGTATTTCTTGTGTTATGCAGTGCTTATGCTGTAAAGGAGAAATGCCTGAGTTGGCATACATCAAGTAGTTTAAAAACCCTTACATTAAATGTTACTGTTTGACAGAATCGTGTCTATCTGTGCTCTGTGTGTGTGGTTGAGATGGAGTGCTCCCAGTGAGATCAATTGGTATATCCTGGCTGTCCATGTGAGCGCTGAATGGATAGCTGGTACCCTGCAGCATTATCTGATGCCTTGTTTCTATTTCAGTCATGTAAGCCTCGCTGAGCGCAGCCTAAAAATCACAGCACAATTAATTGATTCCTCTACGGTTTTGATTTCCTCTTCCTGTGCCAGCTAATGCATCGGCAAGTACAGCACTGCAGGATCATTTCTGACCCCTGTAACCTCACACATGCAACCAAAGGCCAAATAACTACACCTTAAATCACCAGAAATTACTATGTGCTGACCTGGCCTATATGTTCCACGTGTCACCCTGCCAAAGCCGTATTTCTAAAGAGCATTTAAGTCCCTGTATAACACAACAGCTTACAATAAGGCAATAAACCAAACCTATGCAATTAGTTAGACTAAACAATATTCAGAGAAAAGGGTTACTGTATGTTTTAAACTGTTTACCATGAAGATACATTAGAAAAATAATATATTTACTTCTCTTCAGTGTCTCAATCTCTAAAATATAGACACGTTTCTGAGAAAGACTTTCAAGAACACATGTTGGGTGTGAATGGGGTGATGTTTTTATCATTCTAAGGTCTCAGCCAGCAACAACGTATGTGGAAGGGTAACAGTGTAAGGTCCAACATTACAAGAACGGACTAAATGCATTTCATTACCGCTAAAGAAGAAGCACTATGGTTTAAATAACAGTTCTTGGCCCACTCAGGTTGCTGGATGGAAATCACCTCCATATCCACACTAAAAAAAACAGAAAGTGAAGGAAGTAATCTTTACTTTTTTTTCTCCTATATTTTGTAGTTAATATTAATGAAGCATGTCTTTTAGACTCTCTCTGCAGCTCCAGCCACCACCTGTACATCTACCACCTGATGGAACAGTCGTCTCTGCCGCTTTAGGCTTCCTCTGGAGCCGTGGGCCTCTTCAGGTCCCGGATCTGTTTAATCAGATAGTTCTTCTCATCACAGAACTGCTCATCCTCCGATCGGTCGGTCTGAAAGTGGCTCAGGAAGTCCACCAATTTGGTCTGGTTCTTCAGCAGGATGTCCAGCACAGGCTGAGTCTTGTTGGGGTTTGCAACGAAAACCTTTAAAAAGGGGAGAGTGTTGATGTGAACAGACAATTTGAGTTTCATTTTGAACTTAAAAACACTGCTTTCAGTACTTTACAGAATAATGGTAGCAGCATTTTTCTCTCTCAAAAAAAGATATGTAGCATTTCACAATAAAACTAGATTATTAAACAGTAAATTACTGCCGTAACAATACATGTTCAATGAGCAGACCTTAAACACATGGAACGCTTCAAACTGGATGTTTCGGCTGTTGTCTCTTAGCAAATTCATCATCAGCTTCAAGTTCTCTGCCCGACTGATGTATTTCGTCATGACAGTGAAGTTGTGTCTGTCCAGGAGAAGTTCTCCAAGCAGCTGGAAAAAAAAACATGAAATGAAATTAGTACCTTGATAAACTAAAGTGAATATAGACACTTTGCTTTAAGTTAACATCATGAAGTAAATTTTGATCTCACAATGCTTTTTTTATAGGATAATGACACAATCTGCATTTACACTAAGCAATCCTGTCACCGGGTAAATGAAGGCTCGATTTACGGCACAGAGGATATCCATCAACCATTTTGCAACTAAAACAGGAAGAGGATAGCACTTTTGTTTTCCCTGGTAGCTATCAGCAGCTATCAGTAGCTATCCCCAGTTACCAAAGAGCATCAACGTAAGTTCTTTGCAGTTATTATTCCCAGAAGCAGAAACAGCAACAATACGGTTATCTTTGATACAGTGGCGCCAACAATAATACCACTTTGAAACACTAGGGGGGAAAGTAGAAAAGCGGTCGGTTTCCATTTAAAATGCACAATCACCTGAAGTAAGTGAGTCCGTCAAACTTAAATCTGTGGCTAAGACATTTGATTTGATAGAGCAGAGGAGCTTTTACCTTCAAAGACTGTCGTTTGGTGACGTAGTTCTCAGAATGCAGCAGCTTCTCATATTCTGTAAACACCTGATAGACATTTTACAAGTGTGTCAGACACAGCATGAGCATTGTTTCTATGAAAGATTCAAATCCAGACTAGAATGCTCACCCTGTCATAATTGTTCTCCAGAAAGTCTGCGCACATAATCTTGTGTCTTGTAAGGAGATCCTGAGTGGGAACAGAAAAGACCAAGATATTAGATAAGAGCTGCTGGTAGGAAGATGCTGGAAACAGAGAGAAAATACAGCAGCGTACCTTGAATGAGGCAAAAGCGTCTGAGGCAATGTCAAAGGTTGACAGCTCCACGTAACGGAAGAAAGAGTAGAAGTCTTCAGAGAAGAGCACCGTCCGTGCCAAAGGCTCGTGACGCAGGCACTCTCTCAGCATCATTCCACAGTTCAGAGCCACTTCTGGACTCTCATATCTGCGCACGTTAACACATGTCAGGCCCGTGCCACGTCATTTGCATCATCAGACTACAGCATAGGCAAGTTATGAAACATACTCTGTAGATGTAACAGAAACAAAAACAGCTAAAAATCAATATCACTTGAAGGTAAATCTACCCTAAATACTTTTAACACCGTCAATGAGGCATTAAATTTGTATTTGTACTGGCATTGCACTTCTATGCCTTATTTTCTGTGGTGAGGTATTTTGCTGTGCATGATATATATCTGATGACAATTCAGCATGCAGCTAAAAGGGAAGGTATTAGCTGAACAATCATCTTACATGTCAGTGTTTACTGTCCTGTTTTGATGTTCATGTCTGACATTCAAACTGAATAGTCCTCTTCAAAGACATTACAATTTAGAACAGTCTTCAAAAACATGAAAAGTGGCATTTGTTCCACTAAGAACAGCCTCAGTCGACCAGAATGAAGTGCAGCCATTAGACACGTCGTTCTTCAAGCAGGCAGAATGACTCAGTTTCTTTTACGGCTGAAAGACCTGCACGCTGCTATCACTCTCTTCATCATTTGTTACCCACAGCTGAATACAACAAGTTCCCGCTCGTTCCTCTGGGAGTTGTTGAAACACATACAGGCTAATGCTGAAAATCACGAGGTAAGTTGAGGTAAAGTGATTTTACTAAAAGAGATTTTGAAAAGTATCTAAAAATATTTGGTCACTGTTTAAAATGATCTCAGGATGGACTTGCCTTTAATACACATAACTGTACTTGTATTAAAAGCACATCAAACATGTATCAAATATCAAGTTCCTGTATCCTGAAAAGATGAACTTACCCTTTCAGAAGCATGAAGAGAATCTGTTGTTGCGTAGAGATGTATTCTACCGTGGGAGTACGGGTGCCAATCTGACGTCTCACGATGTTGCTGAACACATGAACCACATCCTTCTTCCCCTGTTATAAAAAAAAAAAAAAAAAAAACACTTTAGTGTCCAGCAAAAGGATCAATACTTTTCACATACATAAAGTGATTGAGAGAATAAATACAATTTCCCCACCTCAAAATCAATCTTTGACAGGTTTGCAATGAGAGAAATTAGGAGGTTGGTGTTGTACAGCTCTTGTGCAAGCTGAGCCACTGCTTCGGTTTGAGGCTCCTTGTCACCTGTTCCACTCAGTACCTCCTTCAGCGAAACCAGGTTTTTGGACACCTCTTCTACAACCTTAGTTAAAAAAACAAACAGGTGATGGCTAGACTAGTTGTTGGTGTTAAGCATAATAGACAAATTTCAAATATGAGACAAACCTTTTCAAACTTTTTGCTGTCTCCAGCATCCAGCTTTTCCAAGCATGTCATTTGGCACATCAAATTCCTCACTGTTTCACCTGGACACTTCGGAGACTTGCCAAAAGGAAAAGGCATGGCTGCAGACTGGTGATCCGAGCCCAAATCTCTGATTAAATAAAACAGTGTTTCAGAGTACTATGACATGCAATTAAAGCACTTCCTGTACCTCCTTGCATGAGGAAATGGCTGCAAAGCTCTCACCTACAGAGAGCAACGATACAGCAAAGATATCCTGAAAATCGACACTCCGAAGTTAAACTATTGAGTTCCAGTGTAACAGACCATGACAGCACACGCAGCCAGCTAACACTGCTAACATTACATTAGTTTCCAAAGATAACAGCGATAAAGTAACATTTCTACGACGTGTTTTATTCAATTAATAGTTTCTCTAAGCTCACATAAACCCCGCCGAGTTTAACGCTGACTGTCTAAGCGAAACGAGGATATGACGGGGAACAAGACGGCAACAATGTCAACGTTACAGAAGCAAAGTTGAGCTAGCTGGTGACCTAGTTAGCTGTCGCAAGAAACAGGCAAACTAGCGTCAGGACAGCGGGTACAATGGAAAACACACATAACACACTGCTGAAATATTCAGCTCAAGCTGTCAAGACTCACCGACTGAACTCTAGTTTTGAAGCTGAAGGAGGCTCGGTGGCTAAAGGTTGGCTAGCAGGCTAGCAAGTTGTCCCCACTTTCTTTTTTCCACTGTAACGCTAATTTGAACAGTCCGTAACGTTATCTGAGATCTGTGGCCGCAGTTGTTTAACGTGTTTCAACTGTAGCTACAAGTTGCTCAGACGGTCGACCTTCATAGCGGTGATATTTCATCTAAATCTCTCCTCTCGTGATCGTCTGTTACCTAACTTGCTAGCTGCCTAGTTGTAAAACGAGAGTTGCTTGGCTGGCCTGTCTGACAACTTCATTTCCCTGTTCTCCTCTGCTGAAACTCTCGTCCTCTCCGCATCCCGGGGACACTGGGCGGGTATGTTTTGCTTTACAAAATGACCGACATTAATGTCGGCCAATCACTTTGAACAAGGGGAAGCTGTGGTGACGCCCTCTCCGCTGAAGGTGTGCTTGTTTCAGGGCTCACAAATGTCGCGTGGGTGAACACATTAAGCGACACACGTGGAGCCCCTTGTACCGGGCTGCCCCTTAACAGTAAACGAGTGCACCTACCTTCTTCAGCATAGATCAGATAAAAAGTAATTTAGTTCCGAAATATTTAGGCTTTGGGACAGCCCTTTTCATCATTAGATGTGCAATTTAACGTTTATAATTAATTGTAAAATAAAAAGTAATAATTTTACTTGAACAATAAATATTACAGGAGATTATTCATAAGCATTCAGTGTATTTCAAGTCAGTTACCTTATCAAGTCCAGCATATTTTGGTGTTCGAAAAAGACATCCTTAATAATTCATAAAACATATTTAAAACCCAGTAAATACCTCTCTTTTAACAGGATATATTTTGTAAAAAAACAAAACAAAAACAAAAACAAATAAAACAAGTTTCTGTCCCTAAATAATGCCCTGTAAATGTAACATCCATTATCCAGGATTATATCCTACACCCATCCCATGTACTTCCCATAAATGGACAGCTATATTTAGATCTGTGGATTTATGACAATATAAGAAGAGTAGGGCATCATTTAACTTATAATTGAAATCTAATTTCAGCATTTATTCCATAAATAATACAGATAGATAGATAGATAGATAGATAGATAGATAGATAGATAGATAGATAGATAGATAGATAGATAGATAGATAGATAGATAGATAGATAGATAGATAGATAGATAGATAGATAGATAAATAGATAGATAGAAACCCACCAAATTGGCATCAGAGTAAAAAACTACTGGCCCACGATCCCTGCCCCAAAGTCAAATTTAAATAACATGCCAAATCATATAACCATGTTGAATATTTTTTATCCTCATATTTTTTATCATGATACCTATATTATTACAGATTCACCACCATGCACCCACCCATCACACAAGGCATCACTTTGTGTGATTTTTTTTTTTTTTAAATAAAAAAGCTTTCTGAGAGGCTTATAAATGCCATCAATTTCTTTGGAGCTCATCTCACAAGTTTGACTGAAACTGTGTCACATGTGGTGGTTGGTGGTGTTCAGCAACTTCACAGTGACATTTATTGTATGCAAAAACGTTACTGTTAGGCCCAGGGGTGCAGCACCAAATCCTGGCCCTATGCAAAAGCAGTCTTGTGGGCCCTACACCCTTCCTCTGTTGATTCATTTCTCTCTCATGCACTTTTTATTTACTTAGGTTTTTTTTTTTTTTTTTACAAAGTTTTACAAAGTTTGCTTTGTTTCACTTTCCTTTCATTTGCTTGGAAACAAATCCTATTGCTTGGGAGGACTAAACCACTAGCGCCTTTAAGGGATGAGAGAGGTCTTATAGAGCTTTCCACTTTTTTATTTAGCAAATTAAGTTATGGCTCTAAATATGAATGTTAAAAAAAGTACACATTTTTATTTCAGGGTCCTTTCCTCCCATTAGGAGGGCCTCAAGATTTCGTATTACCAAAGCAGGAACTTAAGTTAAAACATTTTTGTGACAAATAGTCCCAGAAATAGCTGCAAGAACACTTATTTTTATAATATCTTGATGGTTATAGTTTTTTAAAACAAAGTTACAAAATGTTTTCCAAAAAAAGATAAAAAATAAAAGCTGTTAACTAGAAAAATAAAAATCAATAGTACAATCAAAAGACATAACACTTGTCAAATAATTTTGCAGGAAACACGGCCCGCCCAAATATGTGCCCTTTGGGATACTGATATTTCAAAATTACTCATTTCCACGAGGTATTTTTGTAAAGCCCTTTCGTTTCCTACAAACTCGGACATCCTGCATCTTTTCACGTGTCCAACACTTCAACATACGTTCTTCGACTAGACTTTTATTCTGAAAGCCACACCCGGAAGTCCTGCTGCCTCATGCGCAGCAGTTAGCTTGATGCTAGTGTGAAAAGCTCACGATCACTTCTGAAGGACGGAAAGAAACACGGCCACTGCTCGGAACACTTTGCCATCTTTTCTACTGTCTCGGCGCTAAAATATACTCTGAGCAGGTAAGATGTGAGCTGTGTACCAGCGGCTGGCCGGTAGCTGCTGTGTTTCACGGCCTGTTGTGGTTTCAGGCCGGATTGCTGGCGTACAAGCGGAGCTGCTCTCTTTTCACAGGGATACATCACGTATGGCGCTCTTTACTTCGAAACGGTTTGCGAAGACCCGCGCCTGTCATGATAATTTCCCACATTTAAAGGGAAATAATCGCAGTTTTTTAGCTTTCAGCAGAAATATAATGTCGAAGTGTCACATTTTCCTACCAGCGACCTTTATTTCCTTGCATGAAAAGGCCCTGGGAGAGATTTCGGGGCGTTGAGATGTTCATAGTGAAATTTGTTTTCAGTTATAGCCAGTTTGGTGGAGAAAGAGACACACACCCCCTTTAATTCAAAACTTTGTCGGAGAAATTTGAGGCACTTTTTGTGTTTCGCTTCTTCGTGTCGCAAATCGGCCACAACGTCGCCATGTAGTGCAGGATTGTGATATGAAAGCATTTCAGTGAAGAGTAGAGGTTGAAATAAAGCATATTTGGTGTTATTTACATGAGCAGTATTGTGTGTTTGCACGCTGGCTCCGCCGCCGCAGTGAAATCCTGGCCCTGCTATCATGGCTGTAATGGCTCTATCAAGGCGTCGCAGCACGCTGCTATTGTGATTTTAAAAAAACAACCATTTTCGTTTATGGACTATTAAGGATCAAGCAGACGTTTTTTTAGTCTTTATATTTAATATATTTATGGCGCTTGAATATTATTCTGGACACTATCAAACAGACCATCACTGCAAATGACAGCATACAATTGGAGGTTTGATCCTCTACTTTAAAGAATACAGCGATGGAATTGCAACCAATCTTGCATTATTTTCCATCAAAATGTTGGTTAATACACAATGCAAATGTTTATTTAAAAATATACATAACAATAAAAATCATCCCTGCTCCTGGTAATATGCCTATGTGTATGTAATATGCTTTTTTACAACAAGCAGTACAGTCCAAAATTGCATATTTCCATATTTTCTCTGACTAATATTTCTTTTGTCTGCAAGTTGGGGCAGAGGAGATGAGGTAGAATACTGGAGCAGACTGTGTATGCAAAATGAAAAACATGTTGCATCATTTGCAGTAAAACTACTCATGGGGGGTTTGTGTGTAATTATAAGTAGCCCCTATGTGTAATAACATATTAACTGTTTTCCATTAAATCTGCTCCTCTAGGTTCAGAGTCCGGCTGCTGATTTCTCTGTTCCTATTTCCTGTACAGTCTGACTTATGCCAGGGATGACTCTGAGGTGGTTAATTTGTCAGCTTGTGTTGTGCCGATATTGTCTGCAACTGCCACCTTTAACGGCCAAACATAAACAACGTTATTGATCACCCTCCTTAGACATAAGCTCGCAAAATTACCACCCCTGATTAGCAGTTTTTGCATACGCTTGTTCTGTGGATTTTAGTGTTTATACTTAAGGCCATCACAGATTTTTCACAGCACAGTCAAGCAAAATGAAGTGCAGATCAGAAGTTGAGAAAATGTCAAGCTGCAAGAGATGTGTGCACCCCATGTGTGATCCACCAGAGGCTTTGCTGAACAATAGTTACGGAGTGTCTGTTGCACACAGACAGGACTCCTGTTCGGTGACTCTCTGTGCTCTGTTTTGGAGTTTCTTGCAGTATCAGTAGAGTCAAAGTGTTGTTTCCAGCTGTTTCTAATGGCTCCCCTCTAAGGGGTTTTATATGTGATTTCACAATAGGGAAAAGAAAATTTCCAGTTTACTCTCCAGTAACTGAATCCCTTTGGCAAACCCAGATTTACAAATATTTATCCCAAGTTCTAAACACATGAACAACTGAACACTTTATTATTAATTATTTATTACCTTAGCCAACATTTTCCTCATTCATTTTTGAACAGCATTGTCAAGAACTCTGGGCATCACATACATACAGTATGCTTTAAAAAAAGCCTCTGAGCAGCCGGTTTGAATCACATGAGCTGTTATTATGAGCTAGATGTATGACGAATGCAGTGATGCGTATGAAAGCTGTAATGCTGATATTGTAGAGGACACTGCGAGGCTGGATAATTGAGTGAAGTGGACAATTGGTTTTTTTAGAACTGCTTTGATAATATCTATTTGAAAGGATCTTCTAGTCTGTTCAGTGCAAAGTTATGTTATCATCTTATTTGTGGTCTTTTTAAATGTTTTTTTTTTTATCAGAGACTTGGTCGAACGAAAAAGGCCTTTGGTCATGTCAGGACAGAGGAAAGGAGCTGCGTCGCGGCTGCTTAAATGTGCCTTCTGCAGAACCACCCGGGACAAGGAGTGCGGGCAGCTGCTAGTGTCTGACAGCCAGAAGGTGGCAGCCCACCATAAGTGCATGGTGAGGAGAGCACCCTGTTCTCAACCTTTTTGAGCCTGTAATCCTTCAAGACTGCTTACTTGCAACGTTTGAATGCAATGTAGTGAGTAATTTGGCCCAAAAAACCCCTGCAGATTATGCGTTTTCTTGTTGTTTCACTTGTTTATAAGGGGAAGCCTACAAAAGATTCTGCATTTCAAGAAGCAGAAAAAAAGAAAAACTATTATATGATCATAAAACTGCACCTAAATTAGTTTAGCAGAAAGAAGTGATTTATCTCCCATATATTATCTTGAAAGGGTCCAGTTTGTCGTGTGTCCCCAGGGTGATCCTGACCTTCTGCTCTATAGCTTTTTTGACAATGTCGTCAAAAATCTGGTAAAACTCAGCTGTGACTGAATAAAAACGCTATGTTAACTCTCAGAGTAGTGTGGAAAATAGTGCATCTGCAGAAGTTTAGGGAAATAAAAATGCAGATATTGTACATATTAACATATCATCATGCAGCATCATATGAAAAGACTGTACAAACCAGTTTATATCTCTTCTAAATGTCCCATGCAGCTTTTCTCCTCTGCCCTGGTCACATCTCACTCAGACAGTGAAAACATCGGAGGGTTTTCCATTGAGGATGTGAAAAAGGAGATCAAAAGAGGAAATAAATTGGTAAGTACACACTGTGCTTATTAGTGAACCATGAATGGCAGAGGAGTGGGTAATTAAAGTGTTAGCAGGACATGAGGTCCAGCTTTTGGGCTGTGTGCTCCTGTGATCTTTTATCATTTAGAAAAGTAGAAATGTATTAACATTAGATTCATTAGAGTTTCTAACGCTTAATATTTAAGTGTGTGTCTGATACTGAATGATAATAGGATGAACTGCAGCTGTCTGTACAACTGTGCTACATTTGAATGTTTCTGTTTTTTTCATGTATGTGAAGAGTCTTGGCTCTGAAATACGACTTAATCTAATTAACAGCGTTTCTAATTTGATTTGCACAACATGCTGTAATTTAGTACCAGTTTCACACATTACATTTTTATTAGCTTTTTCACAGTGTTTATGGCACATGCTCATGGCATGATATAACTTATTCACTTATTCTCAAGATTATTCATATATATATTGTTTTTTTGGGGGGGGGCTTTAATTGATAGGACTGCACGAGTGTGTAAGGGGGAGAGAGAGGGGGGGCGACATGCAGCAAAGGGCCGCAGCCGCTGCGGCGAGGACACAGCCTCTATACATGGGGCGTCCGCTCTATCCACTCAGCCACCGACGCCCCGATTATCCATGTATTTAAAGGAGCAGTGCTTATTCATAGTCATATCTCAGCATGTGTTTACTTGAATCAATATACCTGCATATTTATTTTCATTTTCTTCCTCTTTGACCTACATATACATTAACATGGTGAAATCTATATTGAAAAGTGGTTATTAGATGCTAACAAACGATAAATAATGATATATGGGTAATGTATCTTTACATGATTGTAAAAATGACTTAATTGACTTAACTGTGCCCTGTGATCTTTGGAGGGAAATTATTATTAAGTCCCATGCTATAAAGTCACATTTTCACATTCCTAATTGACGAACCTGAGTGATAGTCGTCAGCTGTTTTTGAATGAATGTCAAAGGCCATGGATGTGCATGTGCTTGGCTTTTATTCTCAAAGTTGTAGGTCTGTTTCTTTCCCCCGTCAGATGTGTTCTTCATGTCACCGGCCGGGCGCCACCATCGGCTGTGACGTCAAGACGTGCCGGAGGACGTATCACTACTACTGCGCTTTGAAGGACAAAGCCCAGATCAAAGAGAATCCCTCACAAGGGATTTACCTGTAAGCCACTTTGCCTTCGAACTCTTGTTGTCATTTATTTTCAATAAATAAAGATATATTTCATTCATGTTCAATGAAAACATGCTTCTTTTGCTCCCGAACACAGTGTTTACTGTCGCAAACACCGGGATGCGTCTTTGGATGGCATTCAAGGTGAAGTATGCCTTAACATCTGTTATATCACTGAGCTGCATGGATGATTGGATTTACTGCTGGGTACCTGGTTTCCCTCTCAGTAGAAAAACTGTTTGCATTTGCAAAACAAACACAAATACTTATAGTCCATGCATTTGAGTTGTTTGTAATGATGATTTTCTATATGTGTATCGGATTGTAAATAAAATGCACCAGCCTTAAGCGTTGGATACATCTTTGCTGAATGGAAAAGCTTGTCCTAATCATGATCCTTGGTTTGCATTAGATGAAGAGGGAGCTGTGGCCAATGATTCAGACTCGTCGCCTCCACAAAGCAGAGGCAGAGGAAGATTTGAGAAGGGCAGAGCTAAGGTCGGGTCTCGTGGCCAATCTGAAGACACGCGCTCCACCTCCTCGCAGGCTGCGGACGAGGAGAGTTCCTCCCATGTAAGGCAACGCGTCTGGTCACTGTCTGCCATGGTCTGTCTGCTGCATGTGTCCTGAGTGTTGCTCTGTGTGTTGTAGCGGGACAGGTCACCTCTTCGGGCCAGCCCGGGAGACGGCGGCCAGCGCTGTGGCTTTTGTCATGCCGGTGAGGAAGAAAATGAAACGAGAGGCATGCTTCATACCGATAACTCCAAAAAAGTGGCGGCACACTACAAGTGCATGGTAAGAATGTTGTGTATGGGCACGATTGTTTGAGTAATGTGTTGCAGAACACTTTATGATGTTATTTTTAATTTAATTTATTTGATCTTTTTGTAATCTGTGATCCATCCAAGCTTTTTTCATCGGGGACAGTGCAGCTCACCACTACGTCACGGGCTGAGTTTGGAAACTTTGACGTGAAAACAGTCATCCAGGAAATAAAAAGGGGGAAAAGAATGGTGAGAAGATTTGTTTATCTTACATTTTAAAACCTGTTCAAAGAGTTTAAAAACTTTAAACCGTTGGCCTTGGTTTTTCCCCAGAAATGCACGCTCTGCGCTCAGTTGGGTGCGACCATTGGGTGTGAAATCAAGGCATGTGTGAAGACCTACCACTATCACTGCGGCCTGCAGGACAAAGCCAAATACATTGAAAACATGGCGCGTGGCATCTACAAGTGAGCTCATTCACTGATAAACACATCTTCACTCTTACTCTTAATACATTGCTTTTGCTTTACAACCACATTTACATATAATTTGACTCTTCCGTTGGATTACATGTTGTATACATTGGGACACATCTTTATAATAACAATCCGAAACCTGACCTCACCCTTTTCCCTCTTAATGCTACAATCATAACTCCACATCAGAGTGAAAGTAAAGGTGCCTGGGGGAGTTTTCTCAGTAACAAAGTTCTGTTAAGATCCAGTGTGACTTCACAAAATGCATTCAGTTCATACTTGAGGGCATGTTGGATGCGCTTCCTTCCTCAAAAAAACATCTGTAAAGCCAATTAAAAACGAAAAAAACATTGTGCATTATTTACACTCACCGGCCACTTCATTAGGCACACCTGTCCAACTGCTCGTGAATGCAAATTTCTAATCAGCCAATCACATGGCAGCAACTCAATGCATTTAGGCATGTAGACATGGTCAGGATGATCTGCTGCAGTTCAAACCGAGCATCAGAATGTGGAAGAAAGGTGATTTAAGTGACTTTGAACGTGGCATGGTTGTTGGTGCCAGACGGGCTGGTCTGAGTATTTCAGAAACTGATCTACTGGGATTTTCACGCACAACCATCTCTAGGGTTTACAGAGAATGGTCCGAAAAAGAGAAAATATCCAGTGAGCGGCAGTTCTGTGGGCGAAAATGCCTTGTTGATGCCAGACGTCAGAGGAAAATGGCCAGACTGGTTCAAGCTGATAGAAAGGCAACAGTAACCCAAATAACCACTCGTTACAACCGAGGTATGCAGAAGAGCATCTCTGAACGCACAACACGTCGAACCTTGAGGCAGATGGGCTACAGCAGCAGAAGACCACACTGGGTGCCACTCCTGTCAGCTAAGAACAGAAAACTGAGGCTACAGTTCGCACAGGCTCACCAAAATTGGACGATACAAGATTGGAAAAATGTTGCCTGGTCTGATGAGTCTTGATTTCTGCTGCGACATTCGGATGGTAGGGTCAGAATTTGGCGTCAACAACATGAAAGCATGGATCCATCCTGCCTTGTATCAACGGTTCAGGCTGGTGGTGGTGGTGTAATGGTGTGGGGGATATTTTCTTGGCACACTTTGGACCCCTTAGTACCAATTGAGTATCGTTGCAATGCCACAGCCTACCTGAGTATTGTTGCTGACCATGCCATCCCTTTATGACCACAGTGTACCCATCTTCTGATGGCTACTTCCAGCAGGATAACGCGCCATGTCATAAAGCTCGAATCATCTCAGACTGGTTTCTTGAACATGACAGTGAGTTCACCAGATCTCAATCCAATAGAGCACCTTTGGGATGTGGTGGAACGGGAGATTCACATCATGGATGTGCAGCCGACAAATGTGCAGCAACTGCGTGATGCTGTCATGTCAATATAAACCAAACTGTCTGAGGACTGTTTCCAGTACCTTGTTGAAGCTATGCCCCAAAGTATTAAGGCAGTTCTGAAGGCAAAAGGGGGTCCAACCCGGTACTAGCAAGGTGTACCGAATAAAGTGGCCGGTGAGTGTATATTTTGACTGTGCTACAAAAATCTGTTTGTGGTGGAAGATGATTTAATTGAGAGAGAGAAACCAAGCCCCCAGGAAGTGCGCCACCCTCTGAAGCAAAATTTACATAGTGGCCGAAAGTGGAAGTACAGCGTCAGGTGATGCACACTGGCCCAGAAAGACTTTTCTCCATTTGTTAACATCGGGAAAGAGACCTCCTTAAATCACTGGATAATTTTTTTTTTGAGACATGTTGACTTTTCAGAACGCATTTTTTTATAGCCATTATTAAAAAAAAAAAAGTCCTAAAGACATAAAATACGCTATTTTCCGAATCAAGATTTGGAATTCGGTGTTTCTCCAGACAAAATGAACATGCATCGGACCCACGGGACTCTACCGCGTGAACTCTAAGAGTTTCTGATAGCACAGGCTTCGTACCGGCTGTAGTAATGGATGTTTTTGCTGTAATTCATTAGTTTTTAATCACAATTCATCATTTTTACCATTTTACAACACATCCATATGCTGTTGGCTGTAAAGCCTGTAATATGGACGTCTTACCATGTCTCTATCAGAGACCGTATATACAGTCTATGGTCTGTATTCAAACTACCGGTTATCAGTGAGCAGCGGAGCTCTAGAGACAGATACTAAAAGGTACTGAACGTAGTATTTTCAAAAGTTGAGCTGTGTGATAAAACATAGGGCAATATTAAAAGCACCACCTTTTATTACCTTTTTATGGGCACGACATATTCAGATTCTGTTAATTTGATTTCTCCGGTTGTGATTACGATATCATTCCCTGATGAGTTGTATGTATATGTGTGTGTGTGTAGAGAGAGAGAGAGAGATAAATATACCATTATTTGATAATCACGTAAATATTAAAACCGACAACGCTGTCGTTATACCGCCGATTAGCTACTGTTGCTAATAAGCTAAGCTACTACGACAGACATGCTCGTGCACCGGCGCTGTTCGCTTCGAGCACTCGGGTCATGTGAGTGCGCAAGCCAGTGAGTCGAAGTCAATGCTCGGGTACACTCGGCTGCATTCGGCTGTCTTTAATCACTTCCACGCATGCTCTATGGGCCAGTAGATCCAGGTATTTTACACTTTTCTAAACCCCAAAAAAGAGTTTTCTCTGCTTCATGCACCACTGAGCAGCTCTCATAGAAATGAATGAGGCCCCGCCCCCACGGCTGTATCCAGACTTCCTTATAACGGTGCGTACCCGCCTCAAATGAAATCGTGTCGCGCCGGACGCTCCAGTTTTGACGCTCGTACAAAAACCCCAAAATGGGACTCGCCGCGCGTCGAGCCCACCCAAACAACAACATTTCTTCCGCCATTTCATTCTCTCGTTGACCATGCCTGAGATAACCACGATCGCTGCACTGTACCTGCTCTGGAGAAGTTCCCAGCGTCGTCTGCGGGCTAGGCGCCGACGTCGGTTCTGGGTGCTGTACAAGGGACAGGAACTGTCGTACAGCTCTGGGTGAGCGGTGACGGCGATGATAAGCTGCTCCTCCATTGTTTCTGGCGGTTTGATTAGATTTTGCAAGGGAACACCAGGACGTCCATACGTCAGCACGTCGATGACGATCTCAACGCTGATAGGCTGTCGCGGCGCGTCTTCACGCGACGACGCCACAAAAGTTCAATTATTTCAACTCGAGCGTTGGACGCGAGGCATTGGACGCGACGCGAATTTCGCGTCCAACGTGACGCGTTGAGGCGTCAAATCGCGTCTTTGCATTGACTTTGTATGTAATCTTGAGGCGCGATCATTTTTAATTGCGTTTGGTGGGTACGCACTGTAATACATCCATGAGAGAAACTCATTTAGAATTTAGGACGCCATTTTTTTTTTTTTTTTTTTGGGGTTTTAGAACTTGACGATGTCACATTCCATCCTGATGTCACATTCCATCCTGATGTCACATTCCATCCTGATGTCATCGGTCTTTGAAAATTCAACTCTAAAGAGTTCTGCTTTGATGATGTCACATTACAGTTCCATAGAATTTGTCTTTGATGCTTACCTTATGAATAGAGGCACAAAACTGAAAAGAAACAGAATCTGATCGGACAGCAGAGAAGTTACAGGTACACAGGATCTAGCTATTTCAACTGCACTTGGATAAGTGTTTGAAAAAATTAGTTAGCGGAAATGAAATATTTAAATTACGACGATTGTAACATGGAGGCAATGTGTGAACCATTTGAGGTAGAAAAGAATGCCATTCTCTGTAGCAAGTCAGCACGCTACCTTATTGTGGACTTTAATGGAGAGGGATGTTTTGGAAAAGTTGCCAAGTGCATCAACCTCGAAACACTAGAGACAACAGCCATCAAGATCCATCACAGGAGTGACGATGAGGCCGTTTACAGAGAAGTGGAAATGCTCCAAGAACTTAGCTACCTTGATCCAGAGAAATACAACATTGTGGAATTCAAAGACTATTTCACATATCAAGGCCAGTCTTGCCTCGCTTTTGAGATGCTAGACAGGAGCCTTATGGACTTGGTAGAGCAGAGAGGGGCACCACTGACTCTAAATGAAATCCGTCCAATAACCCAGCAGCTACTTGTAGCATTTGAAGCCCTGAAGGACGGTGGTATAATTCACTCTGACCTGAAACCTGACAATGTTATGCTTGTCAACCATCAGGATCAGCCCTTCAGGGTGAAATTAATTGACTTTGGCTTGGCCCTTCCAAATTTTGCAGCGAAGACTGGAACTGTGTTGCAAGCAATCGGGTACAGAGCTCCAGAGGTGTACTTGGGGCTCCCGATTACTGAGGCAATCGACATGTGGGGACTAGGATGTGTCCTTGCATATCTGTATTTTGGCTTCCACTTCTTCAGTATTAGCTCACCATTCAGCATGATACAAGCTATTTGTAATCTCCTTGGTCAGCCAAGGGATCACCTGCTGAATGCTGGAAAATACACCAAACAGTTTTTCACCAGGGAGAAGGGCTCAGCCAAACCACAATGGAGACTGAAGACGCCAGAGGAGTGTGTTAGAGACCACGGTCGAAAGCCCCCGAAGAGCAATTGGATTTTTGATTCCTTCAGTAATTTGGCAGAAGCAGTAGAAAGTCAGTCAGTAATAGGGGATGGTATTGAGTTAAGAGACAGGATCGCATTTGTAAACCTTCTACAACAGCTGCTCAGTGTTGATCCTGCAAATAGAATCACGCCCGGGGAAGCTCTGCAACATTGTTTTATTACAATGGAGCACCTAGATGAGGACATGGACACCAGCTCTTATGTACAAACTGCCTTTGAGCTGATGACTGTCTGCCCCATAGAAGAGTCAGATGATTCATATGGATTTGATGATTCTATTGACTCAACTGATGGAGCAGCATACTATTCTCCTCAGATCTCCTGTGGCGCTGACGTACAGGAAGTGCAATGTGGGTCCTCGAGCGGTGAAGCTGTCATAATTGAGAGAGTCAGTTATGACGACAGGGACCCACAAGCAATCTCCTGCAATCCTCCGTACCCCAATGGTGCACACGTACACAGAAAGCCATCCATGATTTTCAACAGTGAAGATTCAGTAGCCATGAACTTCATTTACAAAGAAGAGAACCAAAACGGAAACCGGTATGACTCAATGGCTAAGGCTATCATCCATGGGGTTGAAGACCTGCGATTGCAAAACTCTAATCCCCCAGCTCACAGGTCTGACTCACGGAGAGAACCATTTGGGCCT